>NW_006284244.1:2287512-2310340 GCF_000327345.1 Myotis davidii
ATATACATTACATATTATATATACATATATATGTGTATATACATATGCAGTATTTATTTTGTTTTTTAATATCTTTGTCTGGAAAAAGTTTTTTACTCTATTAGCTGGGAAATCTGAGATAGGGTATTTGACTGCCTTTTAATGAGATTCAATATTAGGTATGACTCTGGCTGGTATATATATATATGTTACATGGAATATTCTGGACTCTTTAAACAAATGCTGTAAATTGAGGGGTAGTATCCCCATTTTTGAGATGAATAAATAAGACTAATTGGGTAATCCAGAGATGATGGCACAATTCCTAAGAGCAAAGTTGATATCTGTTTCCAGGGCCAACAGATGATAAAAGCCATGCACTTCCTAACACACTGGGTTTGCTTGAATATATTCCTTTGTTTTATTTCTCCTTTAGGGAAGAACCTCGATTCCAGGTCGCTTTCCAGTTGCTGACTTCTCTTATGGAAATAGACACACTCATGACCAAATGGAGATGTAAGTCCTCCCCCTCCTCCCCCCTCCCCCCCAGTTCTACCCCTCTAACTCTTCTCCCCTGTTCTGGTTCCTTTATTCCTTTTCTCCTGTCCGCCCTCTTTCTTTTTTAAATATATTTTATTGGTTTTTTTACAGAGAGGAGAGTAGAGGGATAGAGAGTTAGAAACATCGATGAGCTGCCTCCTGCACATCCATCTTTTGTGTGAGTTTCTTTTCTTTTCTTTTTTTTTTTAAATCAGCTTGACAATTATCCCCCCCGAGGGTCTATTCATCCAATGCACAAATGGCATAGTACCTAGAGCCCACAGTAACGTTGGGAGCCCATTAAGATATTTTATTTGGTCTGGGGATATCAGTTGCTGTAGGCTTTAAAAAAAGATATTTTATTTGATTATCAGAAGGAAAAAAGAAACTTTAGGTCCAAGGAAAATTTTTAAATATATAATAGTAATTTATTTATTTTTATGACAATACAATTCAAAAATATAAGAAACCCAGAGCAGCAAAATAACCAGAGCTCATTAAAATTGAACTATGGCCCCACTTGTTCCTATGCTGTTTATAGGCTAAATGTAAATATGGATAGAGCCAAATGAGGTGCCGAACCAATTGGGGTGCCAGGCAACCCCCTGGCCTCATGTGGCTCTTACAGGTGAACTTCCATATGGCTAAGTGATAAGGGGTGAGCCTGTTTCTCAGAAGCAATAATCATTATCAACTCCTGGTTTTAGAAAAGTATTCATGGAGTTAATTTGTGTGTTTGCCTAGATAACCACGTGTGCCTGGTGCACAGAATGCTGGGCACCAAAGCTGGCACTGGTGGGTCTTCAGGCTACCAGTACCTGCGCTCAACAGTAAGGTAAGATGGGGGAAACGCACCTTTTTATCTTGGTGGAAATCACCAAGGTTTTGTTTCTTCATGTATATGTGGCATTATCTAGGAAAAGTCATTTATGCTTGCTCTTGTCTGCGGACAACACATTTGTAGTGAGATTAAGACATTTCTATTAGAACTTTTGGAGATCATTGTATAAATTCTTAGTTCTGGAAGTTTATTATTTTCATCTTGTGATGAACAGGGTCATGGTACCAATGCCTGTGAGGGCATGAAAGAGTCAATACAGGTAGAAAATGTCAACTCGTTCTGGCTCAAGTTTGGACTAGATTAAAATAGTTATCATTAAGTCCACTAATGTATTCTTGGTGAGATGAGTGATCAGGCTAAAAATATAGTTTCTTATTTTCTGATAGGACTCTATATTGTAGCATGAAAACTACTTCTATCTACTCCAGGGAGTGCCCTTTTCAAATTTTTACAAGAAAAAGGTCAATGTTTACTGAGCATTTAAAACATGGTAGAGATATTTCTAGGATATTTGTGTCCTTATTTTATTTAATATTCACAGCCTTATAGATGGAAGAATACATAGATGCATCCGAAAACTGAGAAACTTACAAGCCCTTTGAGAAAAGATAATCAGATCAAGAACATGTTAGATAGTCCCCTTTAGTCTCCAAAATTCCTTATAGTGCACTGTTTTCATTCTTAATTGTACCACCAGATTGGCTAAGTTATAAAATGCACAGGTTCAATTTTTCATCACTTTTATACTTCCACTTTCCTTGGGAAGAAACTCTAGGTTGAATGATTTTGAAAATTCATTGGTGTAAATTTTCACAACCACTATATATTTTTTCTCTTTCCCGGAATAAGTTCTGTAAATATCTAAGAAAAAATCATTGTGCAAAATGAGCACACACATCAGTGGTGGGAATAATTAATGCTAATTAACAGCATCTCTAGTGTGTCATTATCTCATCAAATCTTCACAGAAGCCTGGCCAGAGGCAAGGATTGTAGCTTTTATTTTAGAGAGTTAGAAACCAAGACACTGAGGTTTAGACAAATCGTCCAAGGTTGTAGGAGTTGCAAGTGACAGAACAAATTTGAACCCAAATTTGACTTCTAAAGCAAATACTCTTCCACTGTAAAACTGCAACAGTTAAAATAGTTAACAAACACAAAAGCAATATTTAGTGTCAAGAATACTCTGTTGGACACATTGTAAATCTAAGATGGCATTTTGATTTATAAATTCATTTATGTCAGTCACTTGGCAGCTGCCTTTCAGGTGGGAAATATTTTCTAGTGAATGACTAAAAACTCTGGATGCTTTAATTTTATTATTTTGCATACTGTTCTTTAAAAGTTCTACATGAGACAATAATAAGGCTAGGTTTTAATTTGAACCAGCCTGGTCGGATCAATAAGATGGTCTATATGGGCATGAACTTTGGATACAAAATAAAAAATGGGGCAATCTTAATACTAATAGCACTTAATATAATATGATATATACAATATGGAATATTAAATATAATATTGAATACTAGTTGTTCATGGCAAAATATTGTTTGAGAAATAAAATTAAAATCTTAAAATATTTCAACAAATCTAAAACATCTTTCTATGTTTTTTCCAGTGATAGGTACAAGGTATTTGTAGATTTATTTAATCTTTCGACATTTCTGATTCCCCGACACTGGATACCGAAGATGAACCCAATTACTCGTAAATTTCTTTACACGACTGAATATTGTGACAGCTCTTACTTCAGCAGTGAAGAATCAGATTAAAATTATCTGCAAAGTCTATGAAGAGCACTGATTTCTGTGGGGTTTCTCCTATGCATTTTCACGAATACACAGACTTCTAAGACAATATATGTATATATGTAGTAAAGCGCTGCGGTGCTCTGATTCAACCCTGGAAAGAATTTTATTTCATTTATTTGAATGTTTAAGATGTTTAGGATAAGACTAAGCGTTTCTGTGATGATACAAAACACTAAGAAATGAATCCAGTGACACTGTTACATTGTACATATGGTCTTTTCCTATTCAAAACGTATTTGTCCTCTGACGCTTACCTTAATGTAACCATTTAACCTAATCATTATCTCATTGTTCCATATTTTATAAGCTTGTAAACTTCAGCTATTTAAAATATTTAATGGAATAAAATGTGTCATTCTATATAAACTTATTCAATAAAAATTTTTGAGTACTAAAAATTATTCTTTCTGTAATATATGAGTTTGAAAACATGGCTTGTATTTATTAGGGCACTGGGCGAGCAACAGGAATCTATGTGAAGCTTGTCCAAAGGGCATTCACTGGACGGTCACCCCACTAGCGCAGAACTAGAGGAGCCGGCGGAGCACTAAGGCCACAGGGGTGGAGCCAGTTCCTCAAGTACTTTCTTCCTGGAACACTCTGAGGATCCTCTGTGTCTCACCTCTTCTCTGAGGCGCTGGCTTTATTGTTCCCTGATGCAGACCCACTCCTCCTCCCACAGGTTGGGTCTCAATCCTAGCATTTCTCTACTCCCAGAAGGGCAAAGTCACCCACGGCCGTGGTCTGGGAGGTACAGTCTACTCCAGTGCCCAGCAGGTTTGAGGTAGGGATGAGAGTTCCCTCACGCGAAGAATGCTCTTTCCAGGAAAAAGAAAGGGGAAGTGAACAGACTAAACAATGACCCAGTTCATTGCTAGTAACTATTAGACTAAGCGTTTGGATCAGACATGAGTTTTAGTCCTCTTTTTTTCTAGCTTGCTCTGTATACTGGCAACATTTCATTGACTTTTTCTATGAGGGGAGTACAAAATATTATCAAAGAAATCTAAAATGTTCAACTTTGACCTAGGGTAGCAAGTTCTTGTTGGAATTGAACTATTCTTTAGTCTCAACTACACATTTTTTTTCTTATGAAAGATCATATTGCTTTTGCCTACAGATCATGTGTGTGCGCGCACACATGTACATAGTGCCTGGTGGTAGTTAAGCTGGAAAAAAAAGAGATGAGTAACATGGTAGCTAAATCAGCAAATTCTGTCTCTGCCATTTATTAACTACTTTGCTGCAAACATTAGGTTAAGCTTGTTTCCAATCTATTTTTAATGGAGATAAAATTCTCATAATCTGTGTTTTCATAAAGTAATGAATATATTAATACTCATTAATATATTAATAGGTGTTCTGTCACCAAGATACCTTGGAATCTTGGAATCAATACTATTTGTCAAGGCTTATTCCTTTAACAGGCTAAATACCTCAATTTAATTATTTTCATCTATATTTCTTGGTGTTACAAAGCTAAATAGTTTTTTTCCAAAGGATATATTAGTAATTCTTAATGCACATATCAACACAATTTGCAATGCCAGTTTCTACCCTTGTCTCCATTCAAACTTGCTTCTAGTGCTGACAATCCACGTTAAATAATAACTCTTAAGTGGTCACAAAGTAATTGTAAGGTTACCCAATTTAGTATTCACTTTCAGGTCTTTGTGAAATCATATCCAGGGACATCTTGGTCATTTTCATTATGAAGCCTAATTATTATGTGAAGATTTTTTTGCTTTTGTTTTAGCCTTCTTGGGTGAACTCCAAGTAGTCTGCGATGGCTGGAGCACAGCTGCTGTCGATGTAGAAGAGCAGAAACTGAGCTGAGAAGGTAGAGAGGGACTTCTCCATGAGCGCTCATTTAAAAGAGTCAGCATGTTATCTTTGAAGCAACAGGGGGGTAACTTGCTAACATTCTCTTTAAGAAATGTAAATCCTGGGGACACACAGTAGATGGATTGTAAAGACACCCATCAGGACCACCTGCAGGGCTGATTAAAACAAAGTGTTTCCCAAAGCCTCTGGCGTCTTCTGGTCTGGAGGCTATACTTTGAGAACCACTAGTTTCAAGAACATGGGTTTATTGGGTTGACTGCTAAAGGGTGGAGATGTAGATACTAAAGAACATGCCTCTGGAAAGGAGCAGTAGAAATGGAGAGGAGGCAGGTGACTAGGCCATCAGCTACTAAGGTATATCTGACTGATTAAATATCTAAGATGTCCCTCAATTTTACTGATTGGGTGGTTACATAATGTTGATGCCATTAACCAAAATAGAGACTCTAGGAGGTGTGGGAGGTATTTCTGTTGTTGGTGGTGGTGTTTGTTTGTTGTTGTTTATTGGAGACACTGAGGTTAAAGTGTCTGTGGAGAAAACCAAAAAGTAAGTATGTGGATTTGGAACTGAACAAACTCTTGTGTGAGTGCAAAGCACATTAACATTGTGCTCACAAAATGTAAGCCATGCACTTCTGGACACAGTCTTCTTAACCCAAAGTCAAATACAGGTTGTTTTATTATAAATGTCATCAAAATTCAGAGCAGCTGAGAAATATTACTTTGTTGATTATTAAAGACTGGAAAAAATGTTTAGTATTTGAAAAAGAGTATCAAAAAAGCATTTATGTTACATAGAAATCAGTAAATGAACACAAACACAATTCCATTTTGGTAAACTTAGACAATAAGAATATTACTCAATTAAACTATCAATGTTTGTCTTCCTGGAGCATTTTTAAAACCGAGTCAACACATAATCTTTTGATATTGGTTCTGGTTGGTGTAAGAAAAAGAAATGCAGTGTTTTGTTTTTTTATTTTACTTTTCTAATAAAAAGGATGAATAACTAAAAGCAAAAAGGGAAATAAAGGAAAAATAGGATGTTCTCAAATTATTTCAGTGGTTGCTGCTACATTTAAAACTTTGTGGGGTATTTTTGTTTATATATTTTCATTAGAAAGTGACCATGAATTTTAGAGAAGAAATACTTACATATGTGGTATTTATTAGATTTTCGTATATTCTCATATAACTCATTTAATATAGTTGTAAAATCAAAAGATCAGCTCTTCTGCTCTGAGGTTCTTTCACAGGCACACATAATTACTTAGGCAAGAGAGAACATGGGCATGAAGAACCAGGAACCAGGTCAAAGCCAAATGAATGCACACACAAAAAAAGTAGTTAGAATGGGATTTCTGGAAACATAAGCAGAAAACTGAAAAACAAACAAACAAAACAACCACACACACACACACACACACACACACACACACAACAGAGAGCCTGAGAAACTCACATTCTGGCTACTACCCCAGATTAGTGGCAGTACACTTTGAAAGGGGTGTTGCCTACAAACGATGGGAGGAAGAGAAAGGTGAGCGCCCGATGTTGGTGGCTTAGATGAATCAAAAGAAATAAAGACTTCTTAGCCAGGGAAGTCAAACCACCAGGGGAATTTAGGGGTGGCCCAGGAAAGAGTAAGAGAAAGAGAGTAGGAAAATGTGGAAGAAAACACTGTCCTTCAATATAAAGAAATCAAAGTAAGGAAATGAAGTCTATTGGAATCCTATTGACAATGAAAATTGCGAAATAATAATCTTTTCTCAGGCGATGCTAGTTGAGTTCTTCTTATCACATAATTGCCATATAATTTGTCATTTAATTTCCATCTCTTAAAAAGTGATCTTCTCCTTTTGTTTTATTTACTTCATGATCTTTCTACAAATCAAGGAGTAAATACTATTTGTTGAGGTAAAGCTATTGGTATTTCAAAATCCTTATGACATTTCAACTCAGAGGGCTAAGAGTGTAATTGTGAGAGGCACACATAACTTTAGGTTGGCTGTTCTTGTAGGTAGAGGTAAGCTAAGGCAGTAATTATATCCCACAAGGAAAATAAATTCTTATCAGCTCTTTAATGACATTGAAAATAAGCAAATAAAAAACAAACAAAAAGAGCAATTAAACAAAACCAGATAATAACCTCTTCAAAGTAAAGAGACCTAAAATATCTTAAACTAACATTCACTCCGGAGTAGGAAACTTTCCCAGGCCATGGTGCTGGTGTTCTTCCTACTGACTATGTTGCCCATCTCTTTATAAGAAGGAGACATGCCATAACTTGGCTTAAATACTACCAGGTCCTAGAACCGGTTGTGGTTAGTTGCTAAAACCTAAAGGTGAATAATGCTGAGGATGAAGTACCATGCTATATTTCATTAGGAACCTTCGTTTTGGTAGTTGTCTTCTTGATTCGATCAATTAATCATACAAATACGGCAGAAACAAAATCTGCAATACCTAAGAAAAAAGAAATTATTAATAAGAGTCTGTTTCTTCTTTATATGCCTTGTAAATAGCAAATTAAAACAATGTTCATTTGGGTTCAGAAAAAGTTAGCAATCACTAAGAAAATAATTTAACAGTTATAGCTGTCAGTATAAACATGGCAATTTAAAAGCAGGCATTGGAAGATATAACTAATATTTTTGTTTCAAGAAACTACAAAAACACATACACAAAAACACATAAAATGACTTACTAACTGAATAGGTAAAGGTATGTGAACTCTTTACTACATATATAGTTTAGAGATGATATAATAATTTACAGAATTATTTTAAACTAAATTTGAAAATTCAAACTTTTAAGATTTGAACTTTAATTAGCAAAAATTCAATAAATCACGTGTACTATGCTTTCTTAGCACATAAGAACATAAATCTCAATATTGTGGTGAAAGCAATAAATAGCTCATTCAAGACTAGATTTCATTGTAAATAGCTATATTTTTGAAATCTCTCAGGGCCATGAAATGCTATTTATCTTAAACCATTGTTCTTAAGAGTCATGTGATCACCAAATACTTTCAGGAAGAATTTGGACTCTGTGTAATTACTAACTAGTCATGCCTTTGGAGAATCAAACTGGGGAACAGAGAGAAGAAATTATTCCATCTCATCCTCAGTAGAGCTGGGGGCCAGGGAAAAGGTGGTAGTGGGGAATGCAGAGTCATAATCGAGGCAACTGTGAACTAATGTCTGAATTATATTCGTGTAACTCTCCTGCCAGAGCTTTTTTTAAATATATATTTTTATTGATTTCAGAGAGGAAGAGAAAGGGAAACATCAATGAGAGAGAATCATTGACTGGCCGCTTCTTGCACACCCTGCACTGGGGATGGAGCCTGCCACCCAAGCAAGTGCCCTAACCAGGAATTAAACATACCTCCTGGTTCTTAGGTCAAAACTCAACCACTGAGCTAGGCTTTGAAAACTGCCACCTGTTAGCCCAGACCCAGGCATCATAGTTAGAAATAATTTATGTTTAGTTTCGAAGGTTCAGTGAATAGCAGGAGTAATTTATCTGGATGTTCTAGCAATGTAAAAGCCCCAAATGATGTTAAAAGGTGGGGCCTTGATTGGGTTGCTAGCACTTTGGCTTAAAGATTTCTATGATGTTTGTTCTCTTCAATAAGTAATTGATGTAAATATTTTACTGGGGTGATAAAACAGGCCATTTATGAATTCTCATGAATTCTACTTTATGGAACCATTAGGTAGTACTCACTAATTGAGTCAAAACATAAACTCCCAAACCTTCTATAATTCTCCTTTATCAGTCTCACAGTTTATAGTGTTCTACAATTTTTTTAAAAAAGTTATTTGTATGCTAGAAATAATTATAGTGAGAAAAGTAAACTATTGCTCTCATATGTAATATAGTTTCATTCTAACTTGATTCAGGAAATATGTTGATTTTTTAGATCAAGAATTGTAGAATACAGGTTTGGATATAAGTTTTAGAATACAGTTTAAAGTACTTACCTAGCTATATTAATTTGGTTTATGGTTAACTCACAAAAAACTGTTATTCTATAAAAGAGCACATTTGGTATTTGCTTAAGCTTCTCCATTTATGAGTGCTATATTAGAATTTTGCAGGTAAAGAGGAGAATACTAAATCAGAAACAATCCTAATACTTTTTTTCATACATTTCATAAATTTTTATCCAAAGAAAAAGTGATTCTTGACAATCTTTGTGCAAGTATTATTAATGCAAAAATTAAGAAAAACTCATACAGTTATAACAAGTAAAATTGGAACTAGGGGACTTTTTGGAGAACTTCAGCCTCCCAAGTTGAGCATTTTTAAATCCAAAAGCCTCTGGATTTTGAAGTAGTTAACTTTGGTAAATTATTAGTTTATCTTATTATGTTTTGCTTATTATATTTGTTTTTACTACAGTCCTTCTTCCTTTTTAAAGCATGAATATGTGCAATAGTGTCTCTTCTTTAAAAAAATATTCTATTTTTATCAATTATCAAGTGATGTGAGTATGCTGGAAACATACTATGGATTGGACAGGTTTATAATTTTAGTATATTCAGAATATCTTCCTTGACACTTAGCCTGGAGCTTCAAACACAAATTCATGACTCACCGCAAATATTACTTCCCATTTTCACATGGGCATAGCCATCCACTCCCCACGAACTTCCCCATGAGTTCCGTACAATCCAATATGGAGTAGTTCCTACAAAACAAAAATTGGCAACAAACCCCGAAAAACTCATATTTTCGTGAATGCATGTTTACTTTCAGTTTATTTCTTGATCAGTGTTAGTGGCTTTAACAAAATGATTAAATCTGTAATAGAATGCCAACTTAAGCTAGCTAAGTAAACTTGAGCTGTACTTAGTGTCACACTCCAATTATTGGAAAAATATGTTTGAATTCATTTCACTTAATACGGAACTTGCACAGAATGAAAACACACACACACACACACACATTTCCAGGGCATTAGAAACAGGGAAGAATAATTGTTAGATATGTATGATAAAACAATAGGCACTTCTATTTTCCCAACAATTATCCTAAATACTTCAGATGGAAAATGCACATTATTTAAATCAGTAATTATCATCATTCTAACAAGTTATCCACCAAAATTGATAAGGAGGAACACAATGGGGTTATTTATACCCAGAAGTCTACTGAAAAGTAGTAAAGGCCTTAGAAGGACTTAGATATACGACCACATTTTAACTTTTTATATGATTAAGGTGATTTGTCAATCACCTTAAGCTAAAAAGCAATCAATCAAGTCTTATCAGCACTTACCTGTTTTATCAAACCCAGTTATGATAATAGCATGATTTGCTTCTCCACTAGAGCAATGATGCTGTATTATCCCTCCCAGATAATCTTGCCAGCTCACTGCATCTACTATCCCTACCAAAGGACCAAAGGTAAGGAGTGCTTTTGCCATTTCGTCTTCTTGGTCACTGCCAAAAGAGAAAATATTTGGTTAAGGAGTTTAGTTTTTAAGGTAAGAATATTTTATTAAAACGATCTCTTTAATCTTTGTATGGATACACATAGGTTTGGCTGCAATTACAGAAGACTTAAACAATGGAGGCTACAAGAAGTCTGGGAGACTGGTAGTCCAGGACGGCAATAGATATCAAGAACCCAGGCTCTCCTTATGCTATTATTCTGCCATGTGAGGTGTCCATTCTCAAGTTCAATTAATGGTCCAAGATGGTTTCAGGAGCGCTAGCCATTTAACATATATTCCATTCAGCAGGGAGTAGAAAGGAGAGGTGCTGCATTCCTGGTGAGAAGATTTCCCAGGAGTAACACACACATTCTGCATATATCTGAAAGGATCTCATTGGCTAGAATTTAGTCATATGGCTAAGTCTAGCTTCAAGGAAGATGGTGGAGTTTTGCAATTGGCTGGCATAGCATCCAGCTATCACACAGGCACTTTTTAAATAAGGAAGCTGGGAAAACTATATGCCTCATCGTGGCAGATGCTGGGGAAGAACTTCCCACATCTTCTGGTCCTGACACTGGGCTTCCAACAAGAAAACCCTGCAACTCTTTACCCGAGGCCCTTCTCTCTCAAAAAGCCCGCAGCCACTTAGACCCCAGCCATACCCTCAACTAGTACATCTTAGGAGGTGATGAAAATCAACTTGCATTGGCTAACTCTGAGATTCCTTTTACCTTGGCCTCAAGAGTTCCTCAGTAGGATCAAGTTCCAGCATAACCTCAGTACTAACTTGTTTAATAAAGAAACCCCGTTCTCTCCTGTTCTATCTCATCTCCTATTCCTCTACCAGTGGTTCCCAGGGTCACTTCCTACACGTCCCAACTGAACTCTCCATATTCCATCTTAAATCTGTTCCTCAGACATTCATGCCTCAATTCCATTCTTTCAGACGTTCAGGCCAAAAAGTTTGTAGTCATCCTTGACTCTCCTATTTATCCCCTCTATAAAATTCCCCAATATATTCTGTGGGCTTTATTTTCTGTGAGTGGTATTACCCTATCATCTCTCATGTCCAAGGCTGTTTTTCTAACACTCTGCTTTAATTTTATTCCTGAATAACAATCTCCCACTAGTCTACTCCATTTTCTCTTTACTACAGTCACTGTCCTTTAAAAATGTCAGACATATTCTCAGGGCCTTTGCACGTACAGTTCCTTCTGCTTGGAATAGCATTTCCTCGGATATCTACTGGTTAAGTTCCCACACTTCTTCAGGTCTTTACTCAAATGGCATGTTCTCAGGGAGCCCTCCCTAGTCACCGTTTATAAAACTGTGTGCTCCTCTCCCCTCACCCTGATGTTTCCTCTTCCTCCAACTGTTTTATTTTGTCCTCTTTGGAAATTATTACATCTAACATACCATACATATTTTCATTTGTTTTGTTTGTTGCCTGTCTCTATCACTAAAATATAGTCCTGAGGAAGGGTTTCTGTCTATTTTGTTCACTGCCGGACCCCATAACCTAAAAAAAGTGTTCAGTAGCAATTTGAGTGAGTGAATGAAGAAATCATCGAAAGGTCTTGCCCAGTCTATCACAGCTAGCTTAGCATTGTATTATTAGAGAGTTTAATGCTCAGTGTAAACACAGAGATTCTTTGGGGGATCTCTTCCTTTTTAATCAAAAGGTTGGATAAATCCTGTTTCAGGCCAATCGCAGTGACCTTTGCGTTCTCTTTCTCTCACTCTCCGACTCAGACTATTGCCTCTTGTTCTTCTGTTTCTCCCCAACTTTCTCCATTAGCTACCCATGACAAGGGATTCCCTGAATCTTTTTCTAGTGACATTCTGAACGTATGATTCCTTCTTGCACACACATTTCATTTATACACTCAGGGAACTGAGAGCTCACAGAAGCACACTTTCTCATTTTAGAAGCTGCGTTACTTTTGCCACAAAGGAGATGCTGACCGCTGTACTCAGTGACCCTGCACCTTTCATTACAGACCCAGCACAGCCTGCCATCTGTGGAATCGAAACTTTCTGCTATATGGTTCCCAGAGTCCCCTGAGGAGCCCTGTTGTGGACAAGAGCTCTGCTGACAACCCGCCAAGCCTCTGACACGCGTATGTTATTTACAGGGGTTCCCTTTGCCTCCAGGGTCCAATTTCACCCTTGATTCCCTTCATATCCCATGGGCAGACCCTATCTGGCTGAAGAGATTCTTTTATATTCAGTACCAGGAACTTAGAGGTCAGTCTATCATCTCATCTGAATTTAATGTAATTTCTCTGTGTTCTGTTTCAAAAGACGGTGCAAAGCCCAGCCAGTTTGGCTTAGTGGGTGAGTGCCGACCTATGAACCAGGAGGTCAGGGTTCAATTCCTGGTCAGGGCATGTGCCCAACTGTGGGCTCAATCCCCAGTATGGGGGCATGCAGGAGGCACCAATCAATGATTCTCTAGCATCATTGATGTTTCTATATCTTTCTCCCTCTCCCTTCCTCTCTGAAATCAATAAAAATATTTTTTTAAAAAAAGAAAGACTGTGTAAAGCTCTCTCAATATTTTAAACAATAAATAAATAAAGCCAGATTTTGGTTAGTCTTTGTCCTTGTCATCTCTGATCACTTATCTTACATTATATTAAATGGCCACAATGGTTCTCTCGCTGGCTTTGAGAGCATTTTTTAATGATTGTTTCCTTGAACCTGTCCAAAGTCAACATGCCCTTCAAGTTTTGACACAAATCCTCTTCCTCAGCCTATCCTTATCTACCCCCCGACACCCCTGTGCTCATAGAGGGTGTGCTACCCAATCGACCTCCAGTAATATAGTCCTAGTTTTTAAGGCAAAGTTTCAGTTTATGCTTTTAGTATACTGATGCCTTGAAAATGCCAGGAACACAGAGGGTGTTCCAAAACGCTTCTTGGTAAGCAGACTGCTTGCTATTAGTTGGAGCATCTATACAAGGCAATTTTCTACTGATTCAACAGGAAGATTGAAATATACTAATGGTAATTATGACACCTAAATTTGGTAAGAGGAAAGTGGTAAATATAAATTATACCTGTCATTGGATTTAAATGTGTTAATTTAAGCTAATTTCTATTGTAATGACACTTTGAAACCTAAGTAGATCATGTTTAAGGAACAACATCCATAGCACTCCATGGTGACTGATAGTCTCTCTAGTAAAAAGTAGGTATGAAAACAATTATGAACATGCAGTGAAGCCTTCAATCAAGTTATTAATTCCAAATAGTCAATATATCATAAATTAGGACATAGGGAGAAAGCACAGAATAAGACGTTTACCTGAAATCATGTGCAGAATAACCTTTGATTGAAAATCCAGAATGTGAATCAGGAAAGTAATGGCACAGGCCGTTCTGTTCTTTAAATGGGTATTCTGAATCTCTCACCAGTTTCACTTGCGTCTAAAAGAAAACAATCACCCAAAGGGTTCTCTGTCAAGCAGTTGTTTTACATAGAACTTGGTGCAATGTGTCATAATAGGATTCAACTTGGCCACACCTTCATCATGTGGGTATTCTTAGGGTAATAATAAGCTCTTAAATTCAATCTTTAGGTGTTCTTATGGATATCCTAGGTAATTAGAGTCATTAGCTTCCATTCTCTTTATTCTTATTATTCCTAGATCTTTCATCCTTGGACCTCTATCAATCCAATAATAATAAAGCCTTGGCATCTTTCTCATCCTATATAATAAAGAGTTAATATGCTACTTAGACCAAACAGCAGAAGGACCTTCCAGACGACCTTCCGGGCGAAGCTGGGGCTGCGAGGTCCAAGCCTTTTTGCACGAATTTTGTGCATCGGGCCTCTAGTGAGGTTATAATAGGGCAACTGGTTCTATGTTAGTAAGTCTTTGAGACTCACTCCGCACAATGGTTTATGCACAGGCAATGGTCAGGTCAAGCTTTTTTTTTTTTCTATCCACTTCTCTCTGTGCCTTTCATTTGGCCTATGTCACTTAGTTTATAATTGTTTATACATAGTCCTCCTTTTCTGAATGTTGGGCTTATGAAAGGGAGAAGACAGGCAACTCATTGTCGCCCATAACATAGAGGAGTTTTTGGCATTCAGTAACACAAATCTAGCAAATGAATACGGAAAGGATGTTGGAGTTTGGGAAACTCTAGCTTGACAGCCTTTTAGAAAGTATAAAAGCACCTTCACTGGCTGGTTTCACACAACTGATGCTGGATCTAGAACAAGGTCAGAGAGTATCCTAAGAATGCTGAGGGATACTGACACTGAGGCATGGTGGGTAGGATGTCTAATGGGAAGCAGAGGACTACAGGTGCAATTCTGGCTCAGCTACTGATTTGGCAATATAATCTCACATCTTCATCTATATAAAGAGTTACTAAATTAGCTGTCCCTTTGTCCCTTTTAACCTTAATATTCACAAATTCTTTGGAAATGGGTAATCATATGCTTATATGCTCTCCTTTCTGGGTCACTATGTGACATGTATCTGCAAAAACAAAAACAAAAAACAAAAAAAAACCACAAAAAACACATTTACCTATTAAGAAATGTTCCGAAATAAACAAATAACTTTTGGAAAACAGATCTCAGGTAAGATTTTCTAACCTTTGATCTTGATGGTTGACTTGCCTAGAAGCAATTCATTTTTAAATCCGATTAATTCAAGCTTTGGTTATCTAAATTTCTAAAAACATTATTAAGTAAACGAGAATCAATTGTCTGAATTCGGAGCACACATTAACTAAGCAAAAGAGAAAACAAAGCGTTTCAAAGGCTGAGAAACTAGTCACCTTATTTAGCCAGTTCAAAGCATTAAAAGTAGACCCTCCATTGCAGCCGTAATTATTATATGAGCAATCAATGACCTGCTGCACACTTAGGTCTTCCAAAGGCTTCCCTTTTATTGCATATGCTGATTCCACTGCACCTACCACACTGAAGGCCCAGCATCCTCCACACTGTTTAAAAAAGAGAAACAAAGTAGTATTTATTATCAAACAATGTTCAAACCAAGTTGACCAACATTTTTCAATATCACAAGTTATCAAATCAGGTGGGCAGAGCCTAGAGGTCTACAAAAAGATAAATGCTCATCCTCTTGTCCAATTTGAAAAAAAAGAAAAGAAAACCAAAATTCTCTTTTAAGCATCAAAATCCAATGATTAGTTACAAGTAAATTGGTAGTATCATTATTATAAATTAGACAATGCAAGATGAAACCAAATTTTAGAGAATGAGAAAACAAACTGATATTTTAAAAGATAAATCAGTTCATTAAATAGATGATGTCTGTTTCTAAGAAGTATGCCAATTCCTATCCCATTCTCCAATCCCTTTTGTTTCTCCCCAGATAGTATGCTTCTGTGTCACCCACCATCTTTGCCCCAAGGGAGGTGATAAGTTGAGGTGGGGTGAAGATGTATGTCGATGTATGTCTTATATGTTATACTCATTACTTGATGGACACAGGAGCTGAATGAGTTACATTTCAGGCTATCAATATGCCAGCATATGTCAATTATAAATGCACATGAAATGTTCTAATGATAGAAACCCATGTTAGCTATTCCTCATTCAAATGTTGGCTGGCAATCTTTCCGATTCTGGATCTATTTACTTGCTCTTAATGGACAAACTAGAACAAAAGAATAAAAGGGTTGTCCTGAAAGAAAGGAGGGAGAAAGAGCAAATAGTATCAAGGATCATACACAAGAAAGATAGATCCATGAGAATGAGATTTGGAATTGGGTGGAGATAACCTAATCATAGGGCCATGTGCAGTAGAGCTGGGCAAAGAAAGAAAGAACAACTGGCTGTCTTTGTGGAGTGAAGTTTTGAGCAACTTCATGGCTTTAAGTGGCCATATTTATGCCCATATCTCTAGTGCCTATGGCATAGTAAAATATTCACTACGGGACTAGACCTCAGAATCTTCACCCACTGAGAAATGTGGAGACAGGTTGCTGACATCATACCTATAGCTAGCGTTAGTTAACCTGCCTCTGGCTTCCCCTGGAGGGCAGTGCCTGCTCAAAGATATCTCTCTAGTATACCCCTTTAATTAAAGAATCCTAATGAAAAGTTCCCCTTTAATACAATGCAGACAGTCCCGGGAGGATTAGATGTCAGGCTATTTCGCACTTGATTATGAATCCAGTAACAAAGCAAATGCTTTGTGGTGGCCCACATCAAATATTTTTGCAGCCCAGCCAATATAACGGTATGTAAGAAACATTTGAATAAAAATTTTGTAACTTAATTTTTACAATATCCTGTTATACATAATTATTATTATTTTTAAAATATATTTTATTGATTTTTTTACAGAGAGGAAGGGAGAGGGATAGTTAGAAACATCCATGAGAGAGAAACATCAATCAGCTGCCTCCTGCACGACCCCTACTGGGCATGTGACAGCAACCAAGGTACATGCCCTTGACCAAAATCGAACCTGGGACCCTTCAGTTTGCAGGCTGACGCTCTATCCACTGAGCCAAACCGGTTAGGGCCTGTTATACATTATTATGAATAACAAAATACAATGTTTGCTAATGACTGATTACTATAATTGTGTTGCATTCATTTCCCTTACATGCCTTATGCACAGGCGCACCATTTCTCTCCACTAATACTGGCAGTGAATATTTTAGCAGCCGATTGCCATATCATTAGTTCTTGGACTGACTTGTTTGGTGTGCACAACAGGGATATCTCACTTTCGGAGAACAAGAAAAATAGATTTATTTGCATTATGCTTATTCATTTTGCAGTTATTCAGTATCTGGTAAGTTAATGTTAAAAAAAATGTTAACTTTTATTAAAATGCTCTATTACTTTACATTAACGATTACTCATTTATTTCAGCCCTTTGTATTAAGCATGTCTCTATCAAAATAAACTTACGTTACTATGAAAATTGAAGCTTTTGTGTGTTTTTTAGCGGTCCACATAAACTTAAACCTTATTTATTTGGCCCATGTTAATCTTTGAATTTGACATGCTTGCCCTAAATAAATGGTGACTGGGAAACTTCAGGGTCCAGAGTACTTGCTATACTGTCAGGTGGGTACTAGATTTATCGAGGTGAGCGCTTCGTAAGTTATATAAATGTCTAATCACTATGTTGTACACCTGAAAGTAATATAATGTTATATGTCAATTGCAATTGGAAAAAATAACCAGGGGAGGTTGAATGACCCGTTGAGGTTTCCACTGCAGATAAATTGAGTCTATAGCCATGTGGTTAGGTAACTGACCTTCCTCAGTCTGCTGATATTCCTTGTGCTGCAAATTTACTGCCTTCTATCTTTTTTAAAGTGTGTCACTTAGTGTGACACATTTTTTAATGCTGTAGTCTAACCTAATTTATGACACCTTTTGTTTTTACTGCAGAGGTTTGTCCTGGTAGTGATTTTTAGGAATGTATGTATATGTCACATTATAGCAAAATAGACTGCATTTCTAAGGGTCACAGATAGAAAGCGTATGATCCTTTAGGGGACAGGGTTTTCCACTGGAGCTCAAGGGATGAGGTCTGAGAACCTAAGAGACCAGGCCACACTGTCGGTTAGTGTTTATGGTATCGCGTTACTTTTTCAGTGTCATATCTCAGTTAGCAGTCGTTTACCTTCCCCAGCCCTCCATCTGCTGTTCTACAGAAGGTTTGGAAACTGTGACACAGCTACTGGGAAGCACCCTGAGCCAGTGTGCCGGTGGCAATGGTCATTAGTGAGAGAACACACCAAGGGAGGCTTATCTCAGAAAAAAGTCGGGCTTTGACAACTGCCTCCCACTCCAACAGTCTCATTTTACTGCCATTTATTGAATGACTGGGGTGTGATTTTACCTAGAAGAATGATGGGTTCCATTACAAGTCTGATTAACCTTGACCTCAACGGTGACTCCCCATGCTCAGATGATTAAAAAAGAACAAAACCCGAGAACTTACCGCCTGCTGGTTTCTCACTTGTGTCACAACATGCTTATCTCTCCAGTCAAATCTTAATGGCAAAGAGATGTTGGAGATGAGTATTGGCCCTTCCCGGGAGTAGCGGGGGAATCTGGAAATTTTGCTTCTTAAATAAATAGCTGAGTAGAAATAGGAAATGAAAAGACAACAATATTAGATTATAGGAAGGGCCCTTTGGGGTTCTTTTTTTGGAGGAACGTTCCAAAAGAAACGTTCGCTTTGTAGGAGAGCCTTCCATTTATGATTTTTTCTATGTGCTTTTCCATAACATGAAATGTAGTCAACTGAAAGCTATAAGAGATAAGAATTCCTACAATAGGGCTGAAGCTGCCACAGAAAATTACCTGTTTGAAAGAACCAAATCAATGTGCTCATTGTCCCTTACAGCAACATGGAAGTGTCTATAATATTTAGTTCTTAAGCAATAATTAGAAGAGGGACCATGAATTGATTTTTCTGTCAGCACCTGGTCCATGCTTGGTACCTAGTAAGTATTTAATAAATTATTAACTATTACTCAATGTTCTAGATTCACAATGTAACAATTCCTCAAAAATTAAGGAAAGAAGTTAAAATCAGGAAACCAATCAAATAATGGCATCCCTACACCATACCTTTAAATTCTTCAGGAAACAAATATGAAAACTGATTTATTCCATAGATGGCAGTGGAATTTTCACTAGGAAATAAGGAATTCAAGTATCGATGTCTGTTAAGACTTTCCTAAAAGGAAAAAAAAAAAAGGTAATTTGTATCACCTATGTTAACTTTCCAAAGCAATTTGTGTATAACTAACTTGGAGATATTCTTCAGGTGTACAAGTCAAGCTCTGACTTATTTGTGGCAGATCACAGTGAAAGGTTGTGTAAGATAATGACATATTAATAAACGCTTTGTGTTAGAACTGCTATCTGATTTCAGGGACATTTTTGAAAGTGGAAAAGATATATCTTATCCATTTGTAATTTTTTCCCAATAAGCACGTAAAGAGCACTAAATATTTGTTTGTTTAACATAGTGGAAACAAGAAAATAAATTGCAAATAAATACTATGTACTAGTGGAAACAGTCACCAGTAGACACTCATGCAGTGAAGCAATTATGCATTTGGAAAGTGTGTCTTCTTTATCTTTGTATTTCCGAGCACTACGTAATGAAACATGGGAAAGGGAATGAGGAAATAATAAATAAACCTGATTCTATTTGAACTTTATAGAATCCCTATCTCACTTAGGGCACAAAGCTTTGTGAGATGGGATCCTGGGAATGGTCCAGGCAGATAGGTTCGTTTGCCTATCTGGAGGGAAAATATGACCATTACTTACAGATTTCTCAGCTTTTGTGATAATCATGTTTTTTACATGAACATGCCTCAATTTCCTCATACTATCAGTTGTGTAGCACAAACAAAATATACAAGGGACCACTCATTTTGTACATATCAAATTCTATTTTTTGTATAATTTTTATGCACTTATCTGTTTATTGTGTGTCTATTTCTTAAACCCATAAGCAAAATGAGGACAAGGCCTATCTGGCATTTATCAATGTGTTCCCCACATGCCTGGCACACAATATATGCTTAATTAGTATATATAGCAGCAGGCTGCCAGAGAAGGAAGGCCCTAATCGGCCCTGATTGCCAGCTAGGCCTAAGGATCCTACCCATGCTCGGATTTTGTGCACCAGGCCTCTAGTAAATATATAAAGGACATTTCATATACATCATGTCCTTAATAGCTTTAAGGTGTTTATTTTTAAGCAAATTATCTGTGGAAATAATCATAATCTTATTTCTTCCTTTCTGAGCATGCCTGGAAGAATTGCTAATCAATTAATAATAAACAGTCATTGAGATTTAGGTATTTAAAAATAATCCTGATGAATCAGAGCTTTGAATATCATTTGGAGAGGAGAGGCATAAATACGATGAATAGAACTGGAATGCAAAGAAATTATATAGACATCAAGTAACCAATAGAAGCCAGAGATGGCTACTGCCAAGTAATTCAGAGGATTCATTTTCTCTGCAAATCTTGATTGGCCAACCTTGTGAGCTGAAGTAACCAGAGAAGGCATTGAGAGTGTGGGACTTTAAGAATACACAGAGCATATGGCAGCCAGGAGAATGGGCCTCACAGACCTCCAACCATAGGGGATCTTTTGACACTGAATTACCAGGAGGAGGCCCAGGAGGAACAAGGTTCCCACAGGCTGCACCTAGCCAATGACGGAGCAGTAAGACTGGCCTATTTGGGGAACCATGGCACTCGGCTGAAAGCTGGTTTTTGATTGATGAGTTCCTTATGACCTCTCCTACCCTAGAGAGCAGTCTAGGGCACTTCCCCAATCTTCCTTTCATCACAAGATGTGAGTTTATATTGAGCTCCGACTCCTCATCCTATTAACAACCTGTCATGCAATCAGCATAGGAGAGGATCAATTAGCATATTTTTTCACATAAGGAATGGAGGATGTGACAGTGATCAACTGTATAGTAAATATCTCCAAATATTTAAATACATAAAATATTAAAATGAAGGACTTGAACCTTAATTTCATTTATAAAAGAAAAGATGTAAAGGTTTTACCACTGCGGAAATCAGCAGAACTTGTTCAAACAGTAATGTCTTGCATAGGTAACAAGAAATCCTAGGAGGATGGTTCCGAAAGCGCAGTTCTTACATGCTTTCAGTTTAGTTCACCTGGGTTGCCAGATGAGAGGGAGGTTGGGGAACCGGCTGAAAAGGGCAAAGGGATGAAGAAGTACAGACTTGCAGCACAAAATAGTCATGAGGATGTAAATACAGGAAAGTACAATATAGTTAATAATAGTCTAATAACAATATGGTGTCAGGTGGGTGCAGGAATTATCGTGAGTTATATAAATGTCTAACCACTATGCTGTAGACCTGAAACTAATATAATATTGAATTTCAACTGTAAACAAACATAAAACATTTAGATAAAAATAAAAAAAAAGACATCTAAGTTTTGCAGAATACACAGGAAACATATTAGCAGTTTTGAAAGGTGCAAAAGTTTGAACAACAAATGGATCACATACTAGAAATCTGGGAACTGATAAATCAAAACAGCCTTTCAACAGGCTTGATGAAAAATAATTATCTTTACAAGTTTTTTTCCCTTTGTTTTGACTGAATGTTTAATTGAATGAGTGACAATAAGACATACCAGGTTCCAGGGCCAAAAAACTTGAGGAAATTATGATTATCAAACTAGGAAAAACATGTCGTTTTGACATCAATCAATATTTTGTTTTAAAACTCTCTAATCAACCTTATTTATATTCAGCTACCTGTCTGTTCCAGAGTTTTAATGCTGGGACAAAACCTAAACCTATTGATGAAGCCTTTTCAAAATAATCTGAAAAAGAAATCAATGCTTTCCCTTTCTCTACATCAGTCTCCACCAAGTCAGGTGAACTTTTAATAAGGTGGTGCATGAGTCTACAGAGCCCCAGTTCAGGAAAATCATACGTGGGCAAGGTTCTCCCAGCTTGCCCAATGCAGGCACTGTAGCCAGCGGTTCTCAACCTGTGGGTCGAGACCCCTTTGGGGGTCGAATGACCCTTTCCCAGGGGTCGCCTAAGACCACTGGAAAACCCATATATAATTACATATTGTTTTTGTGATTAATCACTATGCTTTAATTATGTTCAATGAAAATACATCTTGCATATCGGATATTTACATTACGACTCATAACAGTAGCAAAATTACAGTTACGAAGTAGCAACGCAAATAATTTTATGGTTGGGGGTCACCACAACATGAGGAACTGTATTAAAGGCTCCCGGCATTAGGAAGGTTGAGAACCACTGCTTTAGACAATTCTGATCCCAGAAGGAGTGACCAGCGCCCCCCTCCGGAAGAAGCGAGGCAGGTTTCTAACGCCTGTGGTTCCTGTAACTGAAATGAGGCAGCTTGGGAGGCAGTGAGCACGGCCAGGGGCTTCTGCTAAAAGGGGAGCTTCTAAGAAAAATGCTTCGGACCTCTCACTGATCACTGGGGACGGATCATAGAAATCCTCGCGGCAACACTTCTTTGGAAAATCAAATCTTTGAGTTAGCAAAGGCATGAGACAGGGCGAGAGCCAGACACGTGGGGGACGCAGGGAGAAGTTGGGGCGTGTAACCCCAACTCAGAAACTCCAGCGCGTCCTGGCAGGCGAGGGGATCCCCAGGAATCTCCGCGCTCGGAGGCCCCCAGGACCCCAGCCCAGACTCAGGACAGGAAAGGACGAGAAAGAAACAAACAGGGGGGCGCGCTCGGTACCCGGAAGGCGGCTGCCTGTTGCTCTTGGCTCCGCGGTCCCGTCCGGGTGACGGTGGCACCGGGACCGGCTCCGTGGCCTCCGCC
>NW_006284244.1:2310373-2318791 GCF_000327345.1 Myotis davidii
CCCGCGCCCAGCCCCCGGGCGCGCCCCGCCCCGAGGGTTTCCTTTCGATTCCTCGGCTCCTCCCCGCAGGGCTGGGGGGCGGGAGCAGCGCCGCGGGGTGTGCGGTCGGGCAGGCTGAAGGCGCTCCCCGGGTTCCCAGGCTCTGTACCTGCCAGGCCCCGGAGCTGCCAGCTGTTGAGATTCGCCCTGCTTTTGGGGGGAAGGAGCATAAGACCCTTGGCCACGTGCTTTCTGGCCTCATCTCCATCTGTTAGTAAAAAGCCCGGGCGTCCTTCTTCATACAGGGCATGGACATACAAACTGGGGTGACCTGCACGTCCAGAATGAGGTCCTTTACTTGTCTTCCTTTGATCTCAAATGGAAAGATTCGGGCAGTAGTTGACCTTAACTTGACCTTAATCCTGCAGGTTCCTGCAATGGTCCCTCATGCCCAGAAACTAACTCTGAAATGCTTTGCGAATTTACACGGAGATACTCACTCAGCAGATGTTTGTTTACCGTATGTTGCAAAGAATGTACGGCTGTGGAAATAGTGCCTAATTTCTTCATTTATTATAGTGCAGCCATTTCGAAACTTTCAAAGTTTGTTTCTCCAGGTGCACAGAAAGATAGAGATGGTAACTCTTATATTTGTGCTGAAATTTAAATAAAGCAACCCACAGAAAACACACTGCATGAGGCCTGGCACATTTTAAGTGCTCAGTGTTAGCTATGTATATTATTTTTAAGGTGCCCACCCCCATTTTATTGTTGTTACACTGCTTTCCACCAGCTCAGCTTAATTCTGAATATCCCATTTTCATGCTTTCTTCTTGTTTTAATATCATTTTTTAAACATTTTCACTTCCTATGAACCCAGTCCTGGAGAATGGGCCACAGAAAGGACAAAAGTGATGTTCAAATCAGTTAACATCCCGCCTGGCAGCAGGGCAGGCTGAGGATGCTCCGGTGGGAGGGGAGAGAACCCCCTTCGAAGAGACTAGGTGACTTCAAATGCCCACTGTCACAGGCCCTGGATGGCTCTTGAAACGGTCGCTCTGTTTCTCGAATTTAAAGTGCACAAGGCACCTAAAACAATTATACAAGAATATTGAGTGTCAACTGCAATTGAAACGTAACAATTTTAAAAAGAAGTAATGTAAAAAATAGAGTGCACAGGAAATGCAAATTCTGCACAGGAAATGGTTCTGGAGTGAATCCTGGTTCTGCTTTTCTAACGAGCTTCCAGGGGCTGTGGCTGCTGCTGGTAGCACAGGCCACACACTGAGTGGCAAGCAGTGCACCACTCACTGCTACTGTTTCTCCACTTTTCCTCCTACAGGGGGAACTGGGAAGAGGGTTGGGGTATCTACCTCAAAGGAATTCTATACTCCTTTCTGGTCATTGCATCTCTGCTTATTTCCTCGAAAAGTATGTAGTCAGTTTAATATTATTGGACCTCAGGACCAGCTGCATAATTAGCATACTCAGTGTAAAATGAAAATGGAGGTCCCTTCTTCATATATTATTAAGAATTTCAAGACAGGAGCAGTAGAGTGATAAACTAAGCCCTGGGTCTTTCTAAGCACAGGGTTCTGTGTGACTGCTCAGGCCACAGATCCATGAAGGCGGCTCTATTGGGCCTTTCTATAATAACCCTTTCTATACAAGGCTCCTGGAAGTCTTCAAAATTGATATCATGACTCTCTCAAACTTTTTAGAACCATCATCTGATTTATGTCTTTAATGTTTACCTAGGTACAGTGAGTCAAGCTATTTTCTGATGCAAAATTGGTAATAAGAATAAAGTACATTTGTTCTGGGCATTAAAGGTAAAGACTTGGATGCTGTTTTACATGCATGTTTGAGGAGATATATTGCTCTTGGAATATATGGTGACAAAGATTTCTTTAGACAGTAAGTTCACAGATCCGTTCATGTCAACTCGGTAGTCTTTTGCACCTAGCTATTACTTGTAAATCATTGAAGCTAATACCCTTAAACACACACACACACACACACACACACACACACACACACACACACACACACACACACACACACACACACACACACACACACACACACACACACACACACACACACACACACACACACACACACACACACACACACACACACACACACACACACACACACACACACACACACACACACACACACACACACACACACACACACACACACACACACACACACACACACACACACACACACAAAAAAAAAAAAAAAAAAAAAAACACACACACACACACAAAACAAAAAAAACAAAAATAAAAAAAGCACACAAAGGTTTGCATTCAGATCACAGCTACTGTTTATTGACAACCTACTGAGTCAGAAAATTTAGTAACAGGCAGTCATCCTTATGTAAGTGGAACTGTAAAAAAGCCACGGAACGAAATTTACTTCCTAAGCTCACATCAACAAATACTTATTGACCACCCATTAAGTGTCAGGTATTGTTCTATGTAATGAGGATCCATTAGATAGAGGAATGATTAAAGAGACAAAATTTCCACCCTCATGGAACTAGCATCCAGTGAAAAGGATGTAGAAGTGTTATGAGGCAATACAATTTCATAAGAAGAATCAGGAGTGTGAAGGGCTGGGGTTGCAACTTCAGATCAGGTGTTATGGATAGACCTCACCGAGAAGGAGATATTTGAGCAGAGACTTGAAGGAGGTGAGGGTGAAATAATCAGATATTTGGGGAAGAGAAACTAAGAGAGAAGGAACAATCAGTGCAAAGGCCTTGAGGTGAAAGCATGCCTGCCATGTTCCAGAAATGTAAAAAGGAAGTCAGTATGCATGAAGTGAAGAGAAAGAGGGAGAGAGTAGAAGATGGGATAAGTAAGAAGCACACAGATTATATAAGTCTTTGTAGGTTAACAGGGAATAAAAATTATTTATTACATAGTTTTTTAAAGTTTGAAAAGTTTTCTTTTTCTCTTGAAAAGTGGAAGTCACGAGTATCTGCTAATTTTCAGAACAAACACTATATATTATATCTATATGGGAGGTGTAATTTTTTTCTTTAAGTTTGCAAAATATCACACTCCTGTATTAATTCTATATTAATAATGTATCGCCGCATCACAAATAACCCCAAACTCAGTAGCTACAAAATACTAACATTTAGTATCTCACACAGTTTTGGTGGGGCAGGTTGTAGCAACCTAGCCAGATGTCTCTGGCCCAGACTCAGTCACGAGGTTGCAGACAAGTTGCTGAAGTGGCTGAAGTCATTTGAAGGTATCTCAGGCTTGGGGGGTTCGATTCCAAGCTCGCATGGCTATTAGCAGGAGTCCTTGGTTCTTCTCAGGCTTTTGGACGAAGGCCTCACTCAGACCCTTCCCACCTGGATTCCCCAGAGACCTGCTGTGGGATGACAAGTGTCTTCCCCAGAGTGAGAGACCGGAGAGACTGACAGAATGGGCAAGGGGATGAATGAGAAGGAAGCAGGTTTTGTCTTCTACAACCTGATTTTGAAAGTGACATACCATCCCTTCTACTCTCGGTTGCACAGACCCACCCTGGTAAAATATGGGAGGTGGGGATGATGACATAGGGTGTGAATACCAGGAAGTAGGGCTCCTTTGGGGCCATCTGGGAAGCCAGCTACCACACACTCATCTTCCACTTGAGCCGCCCAGTAACAAACACGACCACTTTTTTTTTAATAGGAAAATAATCCTGCACTTCATCCATTTTTGCAAATGCTTCTCAACTTCTGTGATCATCAAATCATTATCTGCTTTTGTTTCGATGCTGTCATGAGCCTTCTGGGTTTTCTCCCGTTTTGAATGATTCTACTTCATTTCGAATGGCTTTGCTATGGAGTTATTTGGTTGTGTGTGTGTTGTTGGTTTTTTAACAATGATTACTTAGTAAATACTCATGTATTTATTATGACTTACCAGGCATTCTGCTAAGCACTTTACAAATATTTCCTTTATTCAATTCTCATAACAGAAGCCTTGCAGTAAATAGTATTATCATTTTCATTGTATAGTTGGGGAAACTAAGGCACAGAAAAGTTAACGTACTCATTCAAGGTTATGCATTCAGTCACTTATGGATCTAGTATTTGAACAGGTAGAATCTGGCACTAATCTATGCTATGTCTCTCTCCAGTACTTCATCAGCATTTTTATGTGATTCATGGAATTCTGTACTTTAAGATATGCATTATTAATATACTATCAATGAGCACTCTAATTGCATGAGATATTGTAAACTTCAAATAATCAGCTGAAGATCATCAAATAATTTGAAACAAACCAAGAATGATGCTAGTGTTAAGGTAAGGAAAATGTTTGAGTGGATATCAATGTTATGAGATCAGTTCTTTCGTGATTGTTTTCATGATAAGAGGAGTTATTCTTCCCTGCACCATCTCCTGACTGCAGGGTTGCAGGTAATAAATACACTGATAAGAAGGAACCTCATTCATTACCTCTAATCCTCACAGCAAACCTGCAAGGTAGGAATTATTATACTCACTTTCCAAGTGAGGAAACTGACTCATATAGCGGTTAAGGAATTTAATGAAGGTCCTACGCAGTAAGTGGCCATGGAGAGATGTAAACTGAGCTGTCAGACTTCAGAGAGCATGCATGCTTGTTGAGCCTTGCCAGGCTGCCCTCAGTTACTCCAAGACATGTGCTGTGGTTGTTTTTATTATTACTTTTATTTCATGTTGGTCTTTCTTATTGATGTACCATTTGTACTCCACTAAGCACTTTCCATGTTCTAATATAACTTACAGAAAAGCTTGACATTTGGTAATATCCTTGAGTATTACCTCTGCATTGAATAGGTTTTTTTTTTTTCTTCTTTCCTTTTTAATTTCTCTCCCTGTTATGGGAAGAGATCTTATACCTCCAGGCAATGAATTGGCTACTACCTGGATTGAAAGATTTGATGATCTTTGGTCCTAGATTGTTTCCTGAACATTTTACTAATCCCCTCCCCTTTGGTTATTGTTGTGGATCGGGCTCACAGAGTCATTGTAATTGTCCTTAACCTCATGCATTGGCAACATTTCATGGGGATGACATAAATCCTGGATATAAAAATGTGTTACATACATTTCTAGGTCTGAGACTTTCAAATTTCCTTTCTGGCCCAAGAGAAGAAATGCTGTCTGAACTGCTACCGCTAATGGGCAGGCTTTGTCAGGCTTTAAGATAGCCCATTCCAGTTTCTCAGCTGGAGGGGAAAGACTGTAACAGAGGCTGCCAAGAAGGCAGGAGAACAAAGGAGAAAGGGGTACTCCACTGGCTTACTTCTCACAAGGAGGGAAACGACCATTGCATTTGAAACCCACATAATCTCATCAACAAACATCACCCCTACCTCCAAATTAAATAAAATCTAAAAAATAAAACCATTTAGAAAAGCCATACTGTATGCCTTCTTACTCCAAACAGTTAATAGAACAAAATGCCCTTGGAAACACCTAAAACCATGCGTTTCTATGGAAACTTCAATCCATCTCTATTCTGCTGACATTTGAATAAATGTGAACAGAGGCAGCTTTAGCTCTGCTGCCTTAGAGCACTGTGGACACAGAGCTAATGGGTTTATCTGGCACAGAACCATTATTAACTACTCTTAGCAAAATAGTGTCAGTTGTCTCCCCATAGACACAGACTATTCCATTGTCCTCAGTATTTCGGAAAAAAATCTGTGATTAGTAGGTAAAAACAACACAAGTTACATGACAATACTATTTCACAGGAGCTTAAAAGGCCCCCCCTCTCTCATGTAATAATTTTATATAGCATACATTTGAATGACCTGAGGAAATAATCCTGGTCCCCTTTATTCGGGCTGCATCATTAATCTGAATGTACATTCTGTTTCTAATAACTCTCCATTCCCCTTTAGTTAGATGGAGCCTGCAAGAATTCTATACCTCTTGACTTCTGTTGCCTGTGCAAAAACCACATCATCCCGAGATTATATGTAAGAAAAAAGGAAGACTCACAGAGAAAAAACAGTCTTCAGGTGGAATTTGTATGAATGAGGGTGACTATCTTGTCCATAAATCTTACATTTCACAATCCCAGAAAACTGTCACCCAGGCAGCATGTGAAAAAGGTAGCTGCTTGCGCCCAACCAGAGAAGCAGTTTCCTGCAGAATGATTTTGTTTCATGCTTTGAATGATGACTTGATATGTATGATTTTTAATTCAGTGCCACTTAAAAAAATAATAAGCTTTAGTTTTTAGAGCAGTTTTAGGTTTGGAACAAAATTGAGCAAAAAGTACAGACACCTACACAACCTCCCCCACTATCAACTCCCTCACCAGAGTGATGTAGTTGTTACTACTGATGAGTCACATTGACATATCATTATTTCTCAAAGTCCATGGTTTAGTTTAGGTTTTATTGCTGAGCGTATTACAGATTTCCTGCACCTCCCGTTTTGCCCCCCTCCACCCAACTGCCATCCCACCCCAGGCCTTCATGTATCTTTTGTCTGTGTCCATGGGCTATGGATGGATGCTTATAAATTTTTTGGTTAATCTCTTCTAGCCCTCCTTCCCTTCACTCTGAGGTTTGTAAGTCTGTTTCATGCTTCAGTGACTGTGGTCCTATCATGTCCGTCAGCTTATTTTGTTGGTAAGATTCCACATATAAGTGAGTTCATGTGATATTTGTCTTTCTCTGACTGGCTTATTTTGCTTAGCATAATATTCTCCAGCTCCATCCATGCTGTCACAAAGGGTAAGAGATCCTTCTTTTTTTTTTTTTTTTTACAGCTGTATAGTATTCCATTGTGCAAATATACCACAGATTTTTATTATTATTTAATTCTTTTTGTTTAAAGTATTACATATGTCTCCTTCCCGCCCCCCATTGACCTCTCCCCTGTTGTTCCCCTTCCCCCAGCACATTCCCTCACCCCCCTACTGTCTGTGTCCATGGGTTATGCTTATATGCATGCATACATGTCCTTTAGTTAATCTTTCAGTCCCCTCTTCCTCTGCTTTCCCTTTGAGGTTGCATGGTCTGTTCGATGCTTCTATGTCTTTGAATCTACTTTATATTCCACAAATGAGTGAGATCATGTGATATTTATCTCTCTCCAACTGGCTTATTTCACTTAGCACAATGCTCTCCAGGTCCATCTATGCTGTAGTAAATGGTAAGAGTCCCTTCCTTTTTACAGCAGGGTAGTATTCCATTTGTGTCTAGATGTACCACAGTTTTTTAATCCACTCACCTGCTGATGGCCACATGAACATAGGGGTGCATATATCCTTTCTGATGTCATTTTGCTTTGCATCTCTTGGATGATTAATGACTTTGAGCATGATTTCATACGTCTGTTGGCCAATTGTATATCCTCTTTGGAGAAGTGTCTATTCAGGTCCTTTGCCCATTTTTTTTTACCCAGATTGTTTAACTTCCTCTTGTTATTTGTATATTTTGGAAGTTAACCCCTTATCAGATGTATCATTGGCAAATATCCTTAATCTTTCCTCCTACCCCTAGACCCCTGGCAATCACCAATCTTTTTTAATGTCTCCATAGTTTTGTCTTTTCCAGAATGTCATATAATTGAAATCATACAGTATCTACTAGCCTTTTTACTTAGTACTATGCATTTAACTTCCCTCTATGTCTGTTCGTGGTTTGATAGGTCATTTCTTTTTAGTGCTGGATAATAATCTCTTATCTGGATGTTCCACAGTTTATTTATCCACTCACTGAAGGACATTTTGACCGCGTCCAAATGATGACAATTATGAATAAAGCTAGTATAAACATTCATGTACAGGTTTTGTGTAAACATAAGTTTTCAGTTCCATTTGAGCAAATACCAAGGAGTGCAGTTGCTGCATCATATGGTAAGAATATATTTAATTTTGTAAGAAATTGTCAGTCTTTCAGAGTAGCTGTATCATTTTGCATTCCTACCATTAGTGAATGAGTGTGGCCCCACATCTTGACAGAATTTGGTGATCAGTACTTCAGATTTCAGCCATTCTGATAAGTGTGTGATAGTATCTCATTTTAATTTGCAATTCATTTTTCATATGCTTACTTGCTGTCTGTATATCTTCTTTGAGGAGGTGTCTGTTAGGGTCCTGGCCTTATTTTTCATCTGGTTGTTCATTTTTGAGTGTTAGGAGTTCTTTGTGTACATTGAAAAGAGCCCTTTATCAGATGTGTCTTTTGCAAATATTCTCTTCCTCCCAATCTGTATCTTGTCTTCGCATTCTCTTGACATTATCTTTCCCAGAGCAGTACATTTCAATTTGTTAAAATCCTCACCTGAGGATTAGTTTTTATTGATTTTTAGAGAGAGAGGAAGGGAGAGGGAGAGAGAGAAACACTGATGTGTGAGAGAGAAATATCAGACAGTTGCCCCCCAAACACCCCCCAACTGGGAACCAAGCC
>NW_006284244.1:2320205-2344945 GCF_000327345.1 Myotis davidii
CAGTCATCATTTCCTCTTACTCTCACTGACCCAGAGAACACAGAGCATTTTTATTGAAGTTTATATGTCTATGATTAGAGACATTTAGGAAATAGAGTTCTTAAAGTGTGCAACATAATGTGGGAGTCAGATGAATGGGAGAGCTGGAAGTGTGATTTCTGCATGGCCTTTGGGGAAAGGAGATATGAGAAATTGAATCACTAGTTCTCTGGGTCTGTGTGATGGCACCTGCTTTGTCATTGAGTAGCTATGAGTAGAGAGAGGACCAATAACCTCAATTCTTAGAGGTGGCTGAGAAATAGGGAAGTCAAATAAGGCTTAACCAAACACAGATCCTTCTACCATATGGGGTTTCTGAAACTTAACCTGTACAGTCAAGGAGTGACTGTGACCTTATTAAACAAAGTGGGCCAAAGATAACGTGGATCTGAACCCAAAACTTTTTAGAATCATTAGGATAATGGAATATAGAAGCTAGCAGAGCATATATGAATCCTAGAGCCTAGTCTCTTTATTTGCATGTGAGGAATTTCCTAGTGAGATGAATAGTCTCTACATGATGTCACATCGCTAGCACTTGGAGAGCCAGAGGTTAACATGGTATCCGGACTCCTGCTATCATACTTCTAATATTTTATGCTGCCTCTTTGAGTAAATGTGACCTTCCACTTCAAAAACTAAAAATGACTTTTTTTTGCAATTTGATACGTAGCTACTGCTGATCTCACTGAAGTTATCCAATACAGCTATAAACCTGAAAAAAGTCCCCTTTTATTACATTTCTAAGAGCTTTTTACACTCACCAGCAATAAAGTTTAGAAAATGGTTACTCTGTTGAGAAAATGGGTACTCATTGGATGGTGTAGCTATTTAATCTCTTTATCGATTCATGTCACAATTGATAGATAGTGGATATTAATCATTAAACAAAGCAATATTAACTTTAGGATACATACTTCAAAAATAAGTTAACATTCTTTGAACTCCAATTTTTATCTCAGGCATTGCATTTATGTAGTTTGCATGTATATTTTCTCATCGCATTTTTACAAATTTTTGTCCATTTCCTTATAAATATCTCCTGAAACGCAGGAGTGTTAGAAAATGAGCTCTCATAAATATAAAATGATTGAGGGAGAATACCTTGGTGGAACAGTTTTGGCTAAGGAGTCAGACAAGTTGGACTGAGACTGGCCTGCCCCTGTATCTGCTGTGACATCCCAAACATTCCCCAACTGTGTTTCCGTTTCTGCATCTGGAAAATGACATGTTAAAAACAAACAAGCCCATCTTTGAAAAATCAAATGAGACGGGATATGTAAAATATTTATAGTGCCGCACACTTAGTGCTCATTAATGTTAACCAATATTAGTATTCATATTATTATTCCTACATGAAAATTTTGCATCACTACGAAGGGGTAAAAACTCAACACTTTCAGTGAATAGGCGATTCAAATAGATTTTTTTTACTGATCATTTAAGAATTTTAGTTTAAAGTAGAAGATTTCACTCACCATTAATTAAAACAAAACAATGTATTTACTGGTTTCAGTAATTGTATATTATTCCAAAGCTGACCACATGAGGGCAGCATGGTACCTTTTAAGTGAGCCAAAGATTGAGGAAAGAAAAAAAAAAATCTGGTATTAAAGCTATAGAGATCATAGATACATAAAACCAGAAGACTCCATAATGATTCTCTAATTCAAACTTTCATTTAATAGTTGAAAAAACTGAGGTCCAAAGAGGCTGATCAGCAAGCCCGGACATGCAACTGATGTCTGTTGAGGGTAGTGCGAAGAACCAGTCCACATGCATTAACAATAACGAGAATTGTATTATCAGAGCACCTAGGTGCTTAGAAGACTTTTTACTATGCACGAAGATTGTGTGTGACAGGGTTTTAGAGGAAATCGAGCATTTCTCATAATGAATTAGCCACAGGAGCGTTCCTTTCTGGAGAAATTGAAAAATAAGAAGATCGCATTTCTAAAAGACTTAGGAGTAAACTTGAAGGCAAAAGATTGAACTGTATGACCTCTCAAGGTTGTCATTAATATTGTGCTCACAACCAGGTGTTTGCCAGTTGCCTTGAAACTGCAACACTGTCTCCAAGAAGCAGGAGCTGGCAAAGGCAGATGACACACCTAATTTGCCTTGTAAATGTCCTGGTGTGTTTGTTTTTTTACTTTTCTCAGCAGGCCCTTCCCTAGTCACACAAATACATACCCATATACAGCCAGAAAAAATGCCAAAGGAAAAAACAAAACAAAAAAAACAAAAAACAAAGTCACCAGTGGCAGTACCGGGGTGGGAGTACTTGGGCGGGAGAGATGCTTTAACTTTGCACTGATAATGTTCATTGTACATACCCCTTTTCCCAACCTCACGAATAAACATTGGCTAATCTGGGTCAATAGATATGCTTGCTGTACAACTCCACTTCCCGAATTTCTCTCTACCTCCCTGGTATCTTTTAAATCTTTGCAGTTTTTCCTTCTCCTCAGCCAACATTATTGCCTCTCTGCATTTCTCTGCCCTCAAGCATTGGACACTGTGAGAGGTAATTTTCTGTATTAACTTGACTGGGCCTTGGGAGGGAGGTCACAGGTATTTTGGTCAAACATTATTCCAGGTATTTTTGTGAGGTTCTGCTGGACAAGATTAATGTTTCAGTCAGTGGTTGGATAAATCACGTCATCCTCAATGATGTGAGTGGGCCACATCCAATCAGAGGTTAAACAGAAAGAATGGAATGGAATGGCTAACCCTCCAAGTAAAGGAGAATTCCCCTTCCTTGACTGTCTTAACACTCGGATATTGGCTCTTTTCCAGCCTTCAGTCTTGAACTGAAAGGGGGACTCTGGGTCTTGAGCCAGCCAGCCTTCATTCAGTTCTGAATTACAGCGTCAGCCTTCCTGGTTCTCAGGCCCTTGGGGTTCGACTATGGACTCTCCGTGGGCTCCAGCTTGCTGACTCACACTGAAGATTTGGGGACTTGCCAGTCTCCACAATCACATGGGTCAATTCCTTATAATAAGTATCTTTATCTATTTCTGTGAACACATATACACACCACACATCACACACACACACCCTATTCCATCCTATTTGGTTCTGATCCTTCTCTAGAACCCTGACTTGGGCTCTTGTTGATATATTTTCAGTTGAAACCAGAGTGTCAGTTGTAGAATAATTTACTAACTAGGATTATGCATCAATCCAATCAATAAATATTAAATATGAAACTCCTAACCCCCTATGTTATGCTGGGCTTTGACTTCAAGTCTTCAGTAATCATCATGGTGTTTGACATTTAGTGGGTGTTTGACATTTTTCATTTAGTGAAAAAGTTGATTAAAGAAATTTCTAAATTCCATTTTATTAGTTATCCAGTGAAGGAATTTTTGTCAGAGCTCTAGCATTTTTTCTTCCATCTATCTGTTAGCATATTAACCTTATTACCTTAGTGCTTATTTTTTGGTTGCTAAGATACCACTTTGTCCAGTCACAAGATAAGCATATTATCATTTTTAGGCTGAAGGATATAATAGATTACTAGTATGATTAACATAAAATACAGATACTTAATGTAACAGTGTTGTCAATTAATGTTAGATGATTAGATTTTTGTTCAATTTAATTTATTAAAGTCCATAATGGCAGTGCCCAACCTATGTGGTTCAGTGGTTGAGTGCCAACCTATGAACCAGAAATTCACAGTTTGATTCCCAGTCAGGGCACATGTCCAGATTGCAGGTTCCATCCCCTGTAAGGGACATGCAAGAGGCAGCCCATCACTGATTCTCTCTCATCATTGATGTTTCTATCTCTCCCTCTCTCTTCCTCTCTGAAATCAATACAAAAATATATATTTTGAAAGTCTATAATGGCACTTTGACAGTTTAAACTAGATTTTACAGGTAAGAAAAATGAGATCCATAGGAGTGATTTATTTGGCCAACTTTATGTAGTTAGTGATTACTAGAAATTAGGTTCCCAAATACCCATTTCTTGCTACTTTCTGTTGGCCTGCACATGCAATCCTGTGGAAACCACCTTCATCTATGTCAAAACTCCCTCACTGACCTGGCCCCTGCCCGCCACACAGAGCCCACCAGGTACCACATCCCTCCTCTCTGCTCACTGGACTTCGGCGCCCTTCCTTTTTTTTCCTGTGTCTCTTGGACACTACAGAGTTCCAGATGGCTGGAGAGCCACATTGCTCATCTCTTTCTTCCTTGGGATTTCAGCTCAAATGTCTTCCCTGACCTTCATTATTCAAGCAGCACCCATACGGGGAGCCTTTTTCAAACACATTTCTGTGTTTGCCTTCTTTATATAACAGTAAACTACCCAAAGGTATATATAATTTGTTTTGTCCTTTCTTGTCTGTATCCCTGGCAGATGTTATTGGTAAACTATAATCTTTATGACAGAAGCCTGTCTATACTGTCGGCTCATACTTTGTAGAGTATACAATGCCCAATGCATGCTAACCAATCACTGTTTGTTCTCGGAAATGAGTGACTCTGAGTCAATAAAAAAAAAATAATAATATGAAGCTCCAGTTCAGGAGAATGAGAATTCTATATCAGATGCTCATCTGAAAGTATAGTTCAAGGTTAAATAATAAAGGTTAAATAAACATGCTCAATAAGAAGTTGGATAATTAATTTAAAGGGAGAACAGAGAGTCAAGAGTTCTGGTTGTCAGGTTCTAATTGCCAAATGCTTATGGTGAGAACTTGGATATTGGGAAAACCTGGCCCAGGTTGAGTGAGCAAACATGAATGATTTGATGTGAGAGCATATCTGAAGCAAAAGCCAGAGCTAAACCCAGAAGAAAAGCTGTTGTTTGAGAAATCATTGCTGAAATACTAAACCAGATGATGGTGAAGAGAGTGTGCTATGTAACTGAGTCAGGAAAATATCCGCGCCAGTGCCTGAAAGAGACGCCCACATAAGTACAGAGCTGCTCTGAGGCTGGGGAGGAGCCCGAGTATCCTTATTAATTGGCTTAAATTGCTACATCCTGATTTCTTTTGCAATTGAGATTTTGCTGGAGATGTATTTTTACAGTATCACCAGACATTCGTTCTATCATCTATTGAGCCAAAGACTGAATGAGTCTCACCTTTGTTCCAGATAATAATCATCCCTTTAGAAGAATTGAACATTAGTATTTATAACAAGTAGTAAATATCATGATATATGGAAGGAAAGTTCCAGTTAGTACATAAAAAAATTATAATCCAAATTATTCTGTTACTTTGAATATTAGAAAAAGCCAGAGTTTCTGAGACTTTTTAAAAAATATACTTGATTGATTTTTTACAGAGAGGAAGGGAGAGGGATAGAGAGTTAGAAACATCGATGAGAGAGAAACATCGATCAGCTGCCTCCTGCACACCCGCCACTGGGGATGTGCCCACAACCAACGTATATGCCCTTGGCCGGAATCGAACCTGGGACCATTCAGTCTGCAGGCCGACGCTCTACCCACTGAGCCAAACTGGTTAGGGCATCCGAGACTTTTTAAAATTGATTTGAAAGTGAAAGAGAGAAACATCACTTTTTTTTGTTCCACTTATTTATGCATTCATTGGTTGATTCTTGTATGTGCCCTTACTGGGGATTGAACACACAATGATGGCATATTGGGATGACACCGTAACCAACTGAGCTACCATGCCAGGGCCCTGAGAAATTTCTTTGTGATTGGCTTAGCATATTATCATCTCACACACTCATAACTGATGGTTTTATTTTTTAAGAAAGTAGCAAAATGGACTCAACCTTAAAAATTTTTTTAGTAACATTCAAAGAAAGAGTTTAAATCAACATAAGCATATTTTTGAAGATAGTTTGAGGCATAAGTACTCTTAAAATCTACTCCAGCTACAACTTTGAAATATTGGTTTGAGGCTTTTCAAAGTTACAAATGATAGGGTTTGCATGACAATGTCTATTAAAAAGGTTGGGAAGATAATGGCACTAGTTTTATTTAAAAATAGTTTTTGTGATATATAATAGAATTTCTTGGGACAAAGCAACTTTCAGTTCAAATGTGTCATTTCCTATATGTTATGTATAATTATATTTTTTCAACTATCAAATTATAGGGCATGCATTTGAAAAACCTAAATGATGTCAATTTATCTTTTCCAAAAAGGAGCCACATTTTCTGCAGTAATTGTGATTGCTTTTAAGTGCCACTTCTATTCTCTGCACTATAGAATTCTGTAATATGTACCTATGCAATACCCACCCCAAGACAATGGTAACAAAATTGCCAGTTTTATTGTTATTGAAACTTTCCCCCCAATATTTCTCAGTTTTTAATGAAGACAATAAAATCATATTACAATATTATAGTAAGATTTTTGTTTCTACTAAATTGAAGAAACAAGTAATGTTACAAAATTTGTACTAGAAATTACCAATTAATTAATGATGGCTTATTTCTTCAGTAAATTACATTGGAGGTGATGATCATTTTGAAAAATCTCAGTGAACTCAATATCTGGTAGTTCAGTCTCTTAACCTAATGATTATTGGAAATTTCCAAAGGAAACTTAGAGAGAATTCATTTAAAAAGCACACCATTGTCCGGCTGGCATACCGTAGCTCAGTGGTTGAGCGTCGATCTATGAACCAGAAGGTCACAGTTTGATTCCCAGTCAGATCACATCCCCAGTGTGGGGCATGCAGAAGGCAGCCAGTGATCAATGATTCTCTCATCACTGGTATTTCTCTCTCTCTCTCTCTCTCTCTCGCCCTCTTTCTCTCCCTCCCCCCTCCCTCCTTCTCTCCCTTTCTGAAGTCAATAAAAATACAAACAAACAGACAAAAAGAACAGCACACCATAGGTTTCAAAGCATCCCACAGAGGACAAAGAAGCCAGTATCCTTATTAAGAGGATGGGGTAGAATGGGCAGATATAAAGGTTCCCCTTGGCACTTCTAATCCACTTGGTTCCCATCTGGGAAAGATGCCGAGTAGAGGGCGAGTGGGCCCTCTCGGTAAGTCCTCTGCACCCAAGAGAACGTTCCACCAGCGCTGTCACACACATGCTGAGGATTTGTGGGCCATCAAGTCCAGATGGCACACACCCAGGTAGTGGTGAGATAAACTTCCTCACCTACTGCAAGGTCCAGGCAACTGAGTACAGAATGTGGGGTGTCTGGCTCTGAACAGCAGTGTAAAGGCTGAGCCTCCAGGCGGAGCTAGCCTGCCACAACTGAGCTAAGCACTAGTAGATCTCTAGTGAGTCAGCTGCTGATTCAGCCGCAGTTGCTAATCAGAACACCCAGAGACAGAATCATGCGTGTGAGGCCCAAGAAATATGTGGCTGGCAGCTGCCTGGTAAGGCCGTTGGGGACACTGGACAAACCTGAGGATCCATTACCCATGCTCCCTCAAGATCCCATGAGTGTTCTCGCATTCACACAGCAAACACTGCCTTAGAGAAGAATGTGAGGGAGAGCTGGGCAGCTCAACGAATAAGCTGAATTTTTCCTACCATCTTGCTTGAGAGTTTGTGAAGAAGGCTGTGTCAGTTTATAAAGCTGTAGTTGGAGTAAGCCTGTGACCGCACTTCAGAGGGAAAAGCAAAGTATGTATACACCCCAAATTTGTGTTTCCTATGACTTAATCTACTTCATTCTTCTCAGACTTTTCTTTGACAATCTTTATAATTGTGATAATACCGTAATTCAACATTGATGAACACTTTTCCCTTTTACCCTAAAATTGGCAGCCTGTCTCCACAGCTGAAACCATATAGCACATTCCCCACATTTTAAAGAGAACTAACAACAACTACAGCTGGACACCTACACAATCAGCCTGTGAAATTGAAAACTCCTGACTCTCACAGAGATGTTTGAGGTGGCGAAATAAAAAAGTCATCAGCTTCCTGGTCAGTATAGTGGTGAAAACCGAGTCCCTCCTTTTCCAACTAAGTAAGAGTCACACCAGTCCCTGTCCCCATGCCTGCTGACAGCAAGGAGTGTTAATGGGAAGGCTTGTGTGTGAGAATGGAGAGCAAGGGAAGCTGGCATTCTTATCTGCTGTTGGATGCGTAGGCAGCACCCCTGCTTCTCTGCCGAATGCCCACCTGAGCAGGGCCAAGGTGATGTGGGAGAGAAAAGGCAGGCCAGAGAGAGAGAGAGAGAGAGAGAGAGAAGAAATGAAATAGACTGTGCCTGCCATGGTGGCATGGCAAGAATGTGTATTTTCTCATGGGTCAAGTGGAAACCTCGAAGGGGATTGAAGTGAGCTGTCTTTCTAGCATGCTCACTATGTAAGAGGAGGTTAGTGTCAATGGGCTCAGGGTGTACTATCAGGGGCTAGAGCTGGAAGGTACTGGACACGGGAAAGTAAGCCAGACCCAAGTTTCTCCTTGTAGGAGCTGTGCACTAGGAGGCTCTGGAGCATTAGTTACAGGAGCAGTAACCACCCAACACAGAGGACTGTCCCTGATCTGTTAACATGACATCTGTCTGTCCCCCATAAGCCATCCTCCTGATCATGGTGATCCAGGACTTCATGTTTGTTTACAAGGGCATGGGAGGTGCAGTGAAAGAGCTGACCATTTCACAATCATAGCTAGAGATGGCAAAAGGGATAGCATTGAATTAGATATGAGACTGGACTGTGACTTGGACTGGACCAATTTTTCAATAAGGAAAAATATTCAGGAAGTTACAAAATATGCCTGAGATGAAATTCAGGAATGGGAAAGGGGATTCAAATGAATATGGCTGGAAGTAGTGACAGGAAAAAAATAAAGCCATTTTGTGTTTATAGCCTCAATAATCTGCTTTTACAATGGATGAGCAATTATGACTTTAGATCAAACTAATAGACACTATTTTATAAGGAAAGCTGAAAGAAACCAAACATTTGTTGAGTGCACATTAACAAGTAGATAGTTGACTGAATCAATATTCATTATCTTATTTATTCTTACAATGAATTGCCTGTAATTCTCCTCATTTAAACAGTGAAACTGAAGCTGAGAGGAGTTAAATAACTTACCCAGTCACACACAGAAAATGAATGATGGATTTGGGATTAAATTTAGGCAAATATGATGTCAAACCAGCACTTATGCTATTGCTCTCCACTGCCACCACCTGAAGTGTATGGTTAGAAAAAACTCCATATTAAAAATTCCTCAGTGTCTTTCTTTTTCATGTCTAATCTAGTATGAAAATCATTCTACACTTTAATTAGACTTGTCAAATGTATATGATGATTCTTTGTCAGTTCAAATACTAATTCCCTATTAAAAAGTATAGTCTTGCCTTTATTGTAAATTTCCATTGTTTGGGTGGGGCACGCTGGTGCCATGGAGATGATATTCACAGACAGATGTTAGCACTTCATTATAAACACTGCCTGTTCCTGCTCTCTGCTGAAAATAAGTAGTTATGTTAGCATTTCATGGCACAGTGCCATCTGGATTTGACCCAAACCTTCTCTCCTGACACATTTTCACTTTGAATGACTAGTTTCTTTTCTGTTTGCTTCTGGTTCTGATTTCTGAGGTTTCCATTTCCATTTTGAAGAGTGAATGGTGGAGAAGAAAGAAGCAAGATGAAGGGCTGGGCAGAAAAGATGGTCGTTTAAAAATTTTTTGATGTAGAGATTTTAGTAGAACAACTCTGAAGGTGGGTGTTGACTGAGTGATACTCAGATTTTCCCATCTTAAGAATTCCAAGATCCTAAAATCATACATTAATTTTTCTGATATTTATCTTTCCCCTACCTCCCATGATTTAGACAATTCTCAATTTGAGGATTTCTATTGACACTGTAATGAGTATTTAACTAAATCTTATGAGTGCATTCATATTTGGCCCAAGTTTACTTAAAGTTATAGAGGTTTTTCATTGGAGCTAGCACTGAATTAACATCAAATACATCTTTTTCATCCTCTATTCTAATATCTTCCCCTTTGGAGCCAATTTCTTCTATACTACAGATATTCAGTAGTTTTAGACCTTAAGACCTCACACGCGTTTAGCCTTAGCATTTGTAAACATTTTGAACTTATTTTTTCCAATTGCATATCTGTAGCAATTTAAATTACCTGGGAATTAGTCCAATCAGTAAGTAGCTAGTTTCATAGCAGTAGACAAAGCATCAGTTTCTCATCAATGCACAAAAAGGTATTTCTGAGTTGAAGAGAAAAAATAATAATAATAAAAACAAAACAATTTAAAAAATTGAGAGAGGTTTAATTAACTCGTCTCTTTAGACAATACAAAATGTAGAGAAAATCTCTAATTATACCTGGAAGTTTTAAGATACAAGCTTTGAAAATATATTTCCAGGATTGGATATATATCTCACATTTTGACCTCTACTTTCACAACTGTACTCGTGGTTGGCTAACAAGGCCAGGTGAGTAGCCTTATTGAAGCAGATGACCAGCTTATAGTCAATAAATAAGAAAAACATTCAAATAATAGCACAAACTCTACTTTATTGACAAAGTTGGTGATGTTCTGAAATGAAGTTATTGGTCAGAGGACCATTTAAAATAAAGTAGCTAAAATATTGAACTTCCAGATGCTGTATAAATGCCTGAATGTGGTAAATGGAAGGTGTTAGGGTGACCAATGAATAATGTATACAAATATAGTTGGTATAAAAGGTGAACTTAAGAAAATTTGAGTCTAAGTTTTACATTTGCATTTTACTACACTAAGTTTAGGTTTTCCTCTATGTCCAGAGGAAAAAAGTTACAAAGACCTCACCTAGATTATCTTGAATGTCTCTGTTACCAACTTTAAGGGCCATTTGTGGTACTATTCCTGACCTAATATCTGAGGAAGGTGAAATTTAGAAGGTCAGAGGTCATGGCCAACATGGGATAGTATATACGTATTAAGAAGGAATGGGCCCTAGCCGGTTTGACTCAGTGGACAGAGCATTGGCCTGTGGACTAAGGGGTCCCAGGTTTGACTTTAGTCAAGGGCACATGCCTGGGTTGTGGGCTTGATCCCAAGTAAGGGCATGCAGGAGGCGACCAATCAATGGTTCTCTCTCATCATTGATGTTTCTATCTCTCTCTCCCTCTCCCTTCTTCAGTTGATGGATACAGAGAGTTATTTAAAAGCTGCTGAAGAGCATCTATTCTAAATTCATTTTGCCACGTAAGTCCATGTGAGTTGAGTGATTATATTATCTTTAGCACCTGTTTACTTTTTTTAAGTAAAAGGACAGAAGCAATTGCCTGGATTCACTTTTAAAAAATGATGATAGATATCAAGTTCTCTGACTATTCCTCTGAGCCTTCTCTTCCATGCACTATGTCCAATCTACTGAGTGGTTATTTGAAAAGCTCAGTGGGTAAAAGCTTTTTGAACTGTATTTTTCTTTATAGCTGAATGAGAGCATCTGAAAGTCCATCTCTCATTTTATTTCATTGACACTAACTCAGCTTGACAGTCTGCACCCAAGAGAACTATATATCACACTGTGAACTAGAGTTGGCCAGACATTTAAATGCTCTTCCAGCTCTGAAGTTACAAGGCCATTTTTAACTTTTATTTTGTTTGTAGACTGCTCTTCAAGGTAAGTTTCCATGTAGTGACTGCCTTTGTTCCACATGGAGTTCACTTCTATTTTTGAGACAGACAACCTATTTTTTTCTTCTTTATCACATTGCACAACACTGTAGAAGCCCCAAAATGCAATTTCACCTTCTTTCCCCTTTGATATTCCTCCATTTGTCAACTTATGAAAAACCAGATGTCCATCACAGCCATGATAATATTTGGTAAATAAATTATGCACATAAAACTAGGTGCAGTTTTATCTATGAAGTAGAATGCACACTTAAGCCTTCAAGTAATTCTGTCTTAAATAAGCCTAAATTGAGGGAACTATTTTTCCATATTTTTTTTTTCTGATACTTTTGAAATTGCTCCAAAATGCAATTCATTGCCCTTTGGACCATTATAATATTAAACCTAGAACTTTGACATATATATATATAGTTCATTTAACTCTCTGGAGGAAATCACACTAGAACAGGTAGTTTACATTCTTCTTTTCAATTATTTATTCTTTGAGAGAGAAACACTGATTGGTTGCCTCCTGTACACACCCCAACTGGGGATCGAACCTGAGACCAACTGAAACAGACCAGCCAGGGCGGTAGCTTCCATTCTTATGTTGTCCCTGGTTGCATCATGACCTTCCATGAATTTTCAATTTCAACAATTAATTGTATCCTGATGAAACCATCCTTGGTTTCTTTGTTTTTTAGTGCTTAACATTTGGATCTTTGTTGATTGGACTGATTTGCTAAAGCAATAAGGGTTTTGGTATAGCATAAGCTTTTGGTCAAAGCCATTGTTCCTATGCAAAGTCTTTAAATTTATTCTTTAAAAAAACTACTTTTTATCTTCATATACATGACACTGAGGATACATGGTTTCTGCTGCTGAAGAATTTATCTTCTAGTGGGGAATGAAAGGCATGTATACAACACAACACAATCTATGAAGTCTGTGTTATCAGAAAGCAAAAATAAGTGTCTGAGGAAGGAGAAACTTTCATGGGTGTTTTCTAATCTAAGAGAATGTGACTTTCTTGAAAAATTATTAAGCATTTGATATGCAGAAATGAGACTGAAGGCGGAATGGGCAGGAGACCACAGACATTCCAATGGCTTGGCTTTTCTCCTTGAGTAGAACTCAAGCTCATTTCTTCAGCATGCAAAGCCCACATCAGTGACTTTCCTCTTTGGCTGAACTTCAGAGTCTAACTCCTGACCTTCAGTCTCAACTCTTGTGATTTAATTCATCTGAAAGTAATGCTAAGGTAGAGCCAGAATTGGGGCTGACTCATGGGAGTGAGCGCCCCCTGCTTCCCTCTCAGACTCTATTCCCCACCATGTTTCCCTAGTTCATTTAGCTCCCACTCCCTGCCACCCCCACCTGGGCTTCTGTTCCCCAATAACCTCCTTCCTTCTGAGGGTAACCTGTGGTTACCTGTACCGGGACTGCTATTCCTGAGCCATTAACAACAACTAACATTTACTGAGTGCTCACAGTGTCCTAAGCACCCTGCAGCACATGCCTTAGGAAATGCTTTAACTCATTTAATCCTCCAAATGCACTTATGAGGTGCCCAAGGTGACAGCTGAGGAGCCTGAGGCACAAAGCGGGTGACGTATGTGCGTGTGTGTGACAGCACTGGGATTTGAGCGAAGGCAGTCAAACCTCAGAGCCCTGATGCTGAACGCTGTCGAGCCGCCTCTGTTTTCCTTCGTGTCACTGAAGCCCACAATGTCACTGCCTGAGAAGCTTTGCGGGACCATCCCATCTGAAATATCTCCCACCTCACTCCAATTATTCCCTCGTTTCTTACATTACTACTGTAATGTTTTTTATATATTACGTGTTCAATCTTTCCTCTATTACAATGTAAATTCCACAAAGCTGACTATATCTGCTTGTTCATCCCTGTATCTCTAACAACAGAAAAGTGGCACATACAAGATTTTCAACAAATATCTGTTAGGGGAAGGAATCGATTTCTCGTGTAAGTGGTATTCAAGGGAGAAATGAATTTGTTCTGGGCTTTTTTTTCTTTCTGGTGTATGTCTAGCATAATGACTTTATGATTTAAAATTCCAGAGGGAGGGCTAAGGCTAAGGACTAATAATTTCATATATTCAACCCATATTTCAACATTCCTGGAACCAACTTTTTATGATGGGCACCTATAGCAGACAGCGCTAGTTGTTGAGCCTGCATTCATGGCCCCGTGTCCTTGCTGGCAGGGACGAGCTGCCCTGGTTTTCCTTCTCCAAGAGACCTCAGGGGAAGCATCCCATCTCCATGGGGCACATTGGGTGAGTGTGAGCCCTTCACAGTGGTCCCGTTGCACTTGCTGATGATGCTTCAGGTCAGGCAACTATGGCAATTCTGGCAAGAGAGGTCTGAGAGGAAGTCTGCAGGAGGCGTCTCTGGCAAAGAAGGAGGCTATTAAAAATAAAAACAAAGAAGCGAGCCCCTCCTCTGCCCTGAGACACAATCACCTATGAAGGAAATTCCTGCGACTGTTGGTCCATCTCATCACAATGAGGTCAGACTAAAGGTTAAGAACAGAGGTTTTGGAGTCTGAAAGCTGGCTTTAATTTCCAACTCAGTCACCTGCTACCCATGTGGTCTTGTGCTAGTTGGTTACCCTCTCTGTGCCTCATTCCCCTTCTCTGTCAAACGGGTAATAATAGTGCCAATTTCCTAAAACATGTTGAAGATAAATGAGTTAACATGTATCCAAAGTTCCCTCATTAGTAAAGATAAAAGCAAGGAGGGGTCAACCTCCTAAGACCATTGTGAGGACTACATGAGTTAAAAGACGTCAAAGGCACTTCAACCGAGGCTGGCGCACAGATAATGTTAAGAAGTGTTCGCCACAAACAAACGGGCAGGAAGAAAGGCAGGGCCCAGGCAGTCTCATGGAAGCAGAGCTGAAGCCCTGGTTGTATTGAACTCGGAGGTTTTTTTTTAATGTAATGACTTAACTTTCTAATACTTTTACATAGGAGTTTTTATAATTCTAGTATCTAATAAAATGTCATCATCGGAACCATTAGAATTCGGGTTTTCTGCATCTTTCAGTGAAAATCAACTGACACGCTTCCCATTAGCACAGAGCAGTAGAACTCCCGTGCATCACACCTGAGGTCCCTGGGGCCATGGCTTACTTTCTCCTTTGGACTCTGCTGATGCAGAAAGGGGGCATTCTCGCTACCTGTACTGCACACTCGGCTTTCACCAGGGTGAATATTAACATTTTAACTCACTCTCAGTATCTAACTGCTCTTCACTGTTATGACCAATGCAGCTGATAACAGCTGTAGGACATAGTTTTGAATGCAGGCACTATTAAATGTCATAGCATCGTGAAGGACTTTAAAAACCTTCAGCTGAGACGAAAGCCACAGGAAAAGCTTCACATTTTTTTGCTTCCTTCTGAATCTAGCTCCCACGGCTAAAACCCGAAAGTCCAGAACATGTATTGTTGAATTATCTAACGGCTCCTGTATCTCACTGGAGCAAAAACAGTTTGATCGATGGGTGCAGCTGTGACCACTGTGGCGCATAAATTTTCTGATTGCTTTAAAATGTTGGCTCTGCAGCTGTCATCTGGAACTGTAGAATGCACTAGCATTAAAATGCCAAAGCTATTTTGCAGGCCTGTCTGCATCAATGAGGGAGACGGCATTATTCAGGGGGACTTCAATATACAATTTGGTGCATAGTCTAGTGATGCTGTAATCAGTGCTAATGTTTTGTTTCTCCTAAATTCCTCTATTAGTGTCATTAAGCAGTTTAGAGTGGGGTTATCTCAGGATAGGTTTTGCCCAGGAAAGGACTGTTTCCTGAAGTTTTCTTTTCCTCCTGCTGACACCAGGCTGCTTGTTATGGCTAAAGCTGCGGAACGCGATTCCTGGTTCATCCATTTCTAAAGAGGTCCAATTTACTAGGGAAACCATCGGAGGAAGGGTCAGTTCAGCATCTTTCTCACCAAGGCCGTCAGAGTGAGCAGGAGTGACACAGGAAGGAGCAGAGGCAGGAAACCTGCTTCTCTTTGAGGCAGGGAAGTATGGCTATGAGGGTGGCATGGGCTCCAGGCTTGCTTTTGAGTCATCTCCGGTTGCACTTAGGGCATTACTAATAATTGGGGTTATTCTTATCTTCCATTGAAACCCACTGCCAGGTCCCTCACATTCATACAGGGGTAGAATAGATACAATTTCTATGATGACTTTAATAAGGAGCAGGATCTGGAGTTTTCACATGGCCAAGTATTGCATGACAACTTTTTATATAGCACCATTTTAAAGAAACGTACGTCCTTTATTGTCCTGCAATGGTATGCCTAGTCCCCAAGTCTGTAGGAAAAAAACAACAAAAACAAAAGAGCAGTCAAATATTAGCAGGGTATCTTGATCACCAGCTCTGATTAATGCATCATTTGTGTGATCTCAAAGTCACCTTTCCCATTATCAAACAAAGGGAGAGAAAAATGATCATTTAGGTGGAAATTTATCTTTTGACATTATAGGAAGGTGAAGACATTTCTTTTGGGCTACCTCTCTCCGGAGCCTAGAAACATTAATTACATCGTCCATTATGTAGAAGTGGAGCTTTCTCCTCTTTTTCCTTTAAGTGATTTTTCTGCTCCATACCCACTTAGGTATGACAAGCATAAGAATGACTTGTGACCTTGACCGCCATGGGTTTTCAGCCAATGCTTGCTGCTGTTTTTAGAAGTATTGAGAAGAGAAGCGTTTATTGTAGCTGTGTGGAAAGCTTGGTAACATATTTATTATAGCAAGCATTCGGGCATTCTGTTTGGAGACTATTCCACATAAAGTGGAAAATCCTTTCCAACTGTCAGAGTTATTTATCCACATAAACTATCTTGACCTTTGTTTTCCTTTAGCTGAACTGAATTTTCCAAGTGTGGCTTCCCTCTGTGTAATTGTGTCTCGATCTCTTCTGGCACAAAGCATTGGCCACTAATGATTTCAGTTCTCTTGGGTCAGAGAAGAAAAGTATCTGTTTTTGCTATTTTTCTGCACTAAAGGTCAAAGGTTTAAACTTGTTCATATTTTCTATTGATTAGCAGGCAAGCAATTCTACTGCAGTATAGCTGGGACAGGTCTTGTGAGAAGTCCTGTTCAAAGGGGGAAAAAAGAGAATGAAGCGGCATAGCTGTAAAGACAAGGATCAGATGAGCATATACTCAATTTTGACTGGTGTCTCTAAGCCTAGAATCATAATGATTACTGTAGGAATATTTCAGGGATGAATGAAATAAAATGTCCAAAACTGTTCTCATTATTGTTGCCTTTTTATTTCAAGGGGGCATATATAATGAGAAGATGATAAGAAGTTACAAGTCTAGGTAGAAATAAAAAACCTTAGAAATATTCTTAGATAATTTTTATTTTTTTATAAATCTCCATGCTATGCTTTACCATGACAATGTTAGGATTTTCTTAATAATCAACAGAAAAATTACATAAATATATATTTTTAAACAAGAGAGCAGTCATTTGCTTCATTCCCAGTGATTTGCATTTAACATATGATAATTTTTGTTAACATTCTTATTTTAAAAACAGTTTTTTTGTGTTTTCCACTGAAAGGATTTTTTCATAATTTATCTGATACAGAAAGCTTTTCTTTGTCTACATGTTTGTGTTATATTTATTTGTACCTGTTTATGGCATCTTTTATAATGTTCTGTGTACTATCTACGGATCTATCTCACTGGTTAAGCAGAGATTGAAAATATAAAGAGGTTGAAATATCAAAGGTAGTCTAAGACAAAGGTAGCATTTATCACATGGGAGTTTCAAAAGGAGAGACAGAGATAGAGAGGAAAAAAAATTAGAAAGAATAATAGATACTTTTTAGACTGATAAATAAATACCTCCTCAGATTGTAAAAGCACCTAAAATCCTCACCAGTAATTGGTCTTGCGATATATTGTAGAAAAACTAAACAACAAAGATGAAGATGAAAATTTTAACATGAGCAGTGCTAAATCACAAATTATAAACAATAAATCAGAGAAATTAAAATTTGAAAGCAAATACACAATAGCAAAAATTGAGTACAGAAAAAATTATGATCCTGAAAATACTGAGAGAAAATAACTATCAACCAAAAATATCCTTCAATAGTGCAGGTAAAATAAAGATATTCAACACAAGGATGATCTTTTATCACTGATAGAATTTTGCCGAAAGAACCATTAACGAATTAAATATATTAAGAGAAAAAACTGGATCCAGAAGAAATAAATAGTTTTTTAAAAGCTGGTAAATATGTAAAATACAATAACAATTTAATTGTTATAAAAGCAAATTTAGAATTTTTAAATACAAAAGGGAACTAATATACCAGGAAAAAATTATAATAAAGGTGGATCAAAATATCGTAAGTCTCTTGTGTAACTTAGGAGGAAAACAGATATTATTTAGAATGCAGTACAGGTACAAAAAATAAGCAAATGTAAAAATAAAAGAGAGTTTACGTTACAAAGAGGTTTTAATATTTAAGTGAGAAATAGGTTTTAGAAAGTCTGTTAGACCACAAATTGACGTTCCAGAAGAAAAGACACGATAAAGAAAACATTTGAAGAGTATTCAAGAGGGGATAAAATATTATAATTTGCATATTCAAGAAGTCAAATAAATAAAACCATATCCACATTGTATGAAGCTATTATTATTCCTAAATATATCCTGCTCCTTCCCAAGGAGGACCAGTATTTCTTCTAATCAATAGTAAAGCTTGACAAAAAAGTAATGTGCTTTAGTTTATGAAATGGAGGCAGAAGTGAATGGCTATTTTATAGGCTGAAGCCTTAAGAGATAGCACGTTTTGTTGGGCCTTCCTTCTCATCTGCCATGATTACTGAAAATCTGCCTGGATCCCAGACAAATGAAGACATGGAGCCAAGCCACAGTCAACCCACAATGCACATATGTGGCATAGGTGAGATATGAACATTTGCTGCTGTAATCTATTGATAAGATTTGAAGCTTTTTTGTTAATGCAGTTTAAACTAGCTGTGCAGTTCTCTATGGGGAGTGGTTTTTGCCCCCATGGGATATTTGTCAATATCTAGGTCATTTTTGATTGACATAGTTGGGGGAGGGGGCAGTGGTGGTGCTGCTGGATCTATTGGGTAGAGCCAGGAATTACAACTAAACATCCAGTAAGATAAAGGACAGCCTCAACAATAAGGAATTTTCCAGGCCAACATGTCAGTAGTGCTGAGGTTGAGAACCCTTGACCTATCCTAATAGTTATATGCACAAAGACACTTTATAGTGAAACTGTAGATCGCCAAAGACACAGAATTGTTAAAAGGAACCACAGGGAGTTGACTGATTGCAATCAAAGGAGCATCAATTGGACTGTCAGGTAATTTTTTAATAGAAACCAGAAGACATGAAATAATACTTTAAAATTATGAAAGAAAATAACTATGAACAAAGAGTTGTATAATCAACAAAACCATATTTTAGATATGAGAACAAACGAATGGCATTTCCATTTAAACAAAAACCAGGACAGTAAAGAGTAATCCTACCTGAAAGGCCTAATATGCAAAAACAGGTGATAAGCAATCAAAGCAGTAAATATGAAGGCATATTTAAACAAACATTGAGCATATAAAACAACTAGAGGCCTAGTGCATGAAATTCGTGCATGGGTAGGGTCCCTAGTGGCTGCTGGCTGCTGGCCAGGGCCTCCTTTCATTCCGCGCTGCTCCCTGGTGGTCAGCACACATCATAGAGAGCGATCGAACTCCTGGTCGGTCAAACCCCCAAGGGGACACTTTGCATATTAGGCTTTTATATAGATAGATACCTTGTGGAGTCAAAATATGAAGATGAAAGTATAATGTTAATATCAGAATGAAATTTTCCTAGCTCCTTGTATCATTTGAAGTTTAGTATAGTTTATTAGTGAAATTAAAATGTCTAAGGTCACTGAGCCTTAAAATATATAAAACCAAACTTGGCAGAAATACAAGAGAAATTAACAAGTCTACACATCATAGTGGATTTTCACTACTATAGAGGAACTCATATCACTATCCACACCCAAAGTATTTGCTGAAGTGAGATTAAAAGCAAGTCTTGGTAAACTGAAAAGCAAGATAAGCTTCTTTTCACTACTGTAGTATATGCTTTTCAATCCAGGGACAGAAATTGGATTAACATCTAGAAGGAAAACTAAAATGCACATACATATATTAAAACATAACAAAGAGGACTTTGTATATTCATGTATTCATATTATGTCTGAGTCAGGTTCTCATTACTATGTGTATTGATGTTGCCATGATTGCATCTAACATTAATAATTTTCTTGTATTCATTGGTAATGTGCATGTATAAGCTAAATAAAACATTTTAACTTATTATCTATTATGTGACACAAATGTAAATTTCATTATGTAAAATCACCGGAAACATAATTAGGTATACCAATTGCATACAAAACAAATGGAAATTTATATTCATTCACTATATATCATTCTACGCTTTAGCCAAAGGTGAGGAACAGCCAGATAGAGTTAAAGATTAAATTTATAATTGTCATGTATGGTTTCTAATTTTAATATCAAGGTCTGGGGAGAAAAGATAGAGAACAAATTAAAATTATAAAAAGAATATTAAACATGCAATTCTAGCAGGACACAAATTAGTTTCACAGAGTATTTTAATCTAGAAATTAATGAGAATTTGTTGGACTAGTTTCCTTTATAAAATTAATAGCACTCATATATTTCTTATGCTCTTAATTTATTTTCCCATACACAGGTATTGCATATTTGATAAGTTGACACATTAGCTATGTAGCTATTTTTCTCAGACATGTAGTCTAAATGTACTTTGTGAATTATAATAGCTCAGCACACTACTCATTATGTTTTAGTGCAGTATAAAAAAACAAATTAAAAAAAAACATTTTTCCTCCATAACTTGAAAAAGTCAAAGTAGAAAGTACTTTATTTGCTCTATATTTGAACCTAATAATAACTTCCTGAAATATTACTCCATGTTTTTCTAAGTTTTACTTTGGATGGCAATTTGCACATAACAGACTTGCTTTGTATCGTAAATTACTATTTCATATTCTATTTTCACACCTAATTTGGTTTTTGGAAAAGCAGCAAGAGCTGAATTTAGCCAAGTCTTCAAAGTGGCTCCTAGATAGCTTCTACAGCTCCATTTGCAAATATGGGTGTACCAACACTGAACTATAGAAACGCTTGCATGCAGTTGTCAAAGAAGTAAATGAATTAGAACTGGCAGGAAAAAAACAAACCATAATCATAATATTTCCCAAGAGTTTACCATACACTATATAAGTTTTTAAATGATCACTCTGGCTGCTGTCATGGTGAGAATGCAAGTAAAGAATGGCAACTGGGACGCCAATTCTTAAGCTGCTGCTAGGGTTCAGGTGAGAGATGATGGTGGCTTTGATACTTTGAAAGTGTGATCAGAGGAAGCCTCTTTTAAGGGTCAATGTTTGAGATGAAACAAAAAAGGTGAGATACATGCCAAGCCAGGAAAAGAACCTTCCAAGCAGGTGTAGATATAGGCAGGTGGTGGAGAGCTGGATTATGGGTGGTGGAGACGATGGTCCAGGGAAAGGCTAGAGAAGTGCACAGAGCCATATCATGTCTGTCCTTGCTAACCTTCTGAGCTGTTGGAGATGCAATTGGAAGCCATTTCAGATCACAGCCCATGGCCCACACAAGTAGACAATTATAATAGGAACAAAACGAAAGAAGGGCCAAAGAGAAGTACAAGCAATCCACTGTTGCACCAGAGAGGGAAGAACTATCTATTTGACTTTGGCATTGGCATAAATCTTTTTGGAAAAAGAAAGCATTTATGCCTGGAAGGATGAGTATAATTTCAGTGGATAGGAAAGGGGATGAGTACTTTCCACACTTTTTAGGCTAATAACTAGTTCCAATAAAAAGTTGGCTATTGGGTAATGTATTACATTTTATTAAACAAATACTCTACCATCCTAAATAAACATATGTCCTCTTCCAGAAAAGAGTGAAGTTAAGACGTGTTAAATTAGCCCTCAGCCACTTCTATGTTCATAGATGATATATGACCACCTTAGAAAAATTCTGATGACAACAATCATATTTATGTTTAATTTGAGAATTAATTTGTATAAACATAATAAGAAAAAAATCAGTTAAGTTTTCAAAAAAATTGATGTACCATTTTTGTTTTGGGGGCTCAATTACAGAATAGTAAGCACAATTGATTGGTGAAGCTAACAACATTTTGTTGACATACAGTATAACAATAATTATTGTTATAAAAATAATTCAACAACAAATACCTGCTAAATAAATGCTTTACATACACCATCTTGTACTTCAGTATAATCCTTTGAAATATTGTCTCCAATTTATAGATGAGTCCACTGAAGCTCAGTGAAGTTGAGACCACATTCAAAGACATTCATCTGTGAAATTGCTAAACTGGCTCTAGCTGGTTTGGCTCAGTGGATAGAGTGTTGGTCTGTGGACTGAAGGGTCCCAGGTTCAATTCCAGTCAAGGGCACATACGCCCAGGTTATGAGCTCAATCCCCAGTAGGGGGCATGCGGGAGGCAGCCAATCAATGATTCTCTCTCATCATTGATGTTTCTATCTCCCTTTTCCTCTCCTTTCCTCTCTGAAATCAATAAAAATATGTAAACAAAAAATTGCTAAACTGGAGTAACACAAAGTTTAGCTGGGCAAGTCTTTGGGCAAGTCTTATTATAGTTTACTAACAAAGGCACTGTTTTACTGACTTTAGAAGAACTCTTCTTTTGAATTCTGCCTATTATTAACCAGATATGTCAAGACCCATTTGACCTCTTTTCCTGGGAAATGGACATTTCAAACAGGGCTGAAATTTCCCCCAAATAGATGGGTATAGCATCTTAACATAACCAGAATTGTGTTTTCAGGGGCTAATTTAATCTTTTCATAAGTGCTTTCCCTTGTGGTACGTATTACTCCATTATGGAAAAAGAATCCGGCCCTGTTGTGTAGTTGTTTAAAAGCCAGCCGCATGCTATTCTACCAGAAGCCTTTGTAGGATGTTTGTTTCATTACTTTCAGATTAGCTGATCAACAACCTGCAACTCAACATTCAATTTTTTCCCTGTGAAAATGTTCAGGCTAATAGGTTTCATACGTTGTTGTTCAATTTATCTGCCTATTAGAAGAAGTCATTAGGTAGAGAAACCAGCTTTTAGAAATAATGAGTTTTTCATTTACTGGTACAGGAATTTTCTTTAAAAAGGCATCATTAATCACATAGTTAAACCACTAATTAAAAATGTTTTACTTTGATTTGCTTTATTTTCCTGAACTACATTAAATACCAGTCTGTCATATGGATGGCATGCAAAGATCAAAGACCTCTGTGCTCCCATTTGTCATTAAAAAATTAATAATTGCACTTCTTTCATTGCATGTGCTTGTGTGTGTGTGCATGTGCATGTGAGAGAGAGACAGAGAGAGAGGGATATATATAATCTAGAGGCCTGGTGCGTAAAAATTCATGACCTCAGGGTGGGTGGGGAAAGGGAGTCCCTCAGCCTGGCCTGTGCCCTCTCACAGTCTGGGACCCCTCTGGGGATGTTCTACTGATGGGTTAGGCCCACTCCCCGCAGGGAACAGTCCTAAGCCTCAGTCTGGCTTCCCTCTGCGGGAGGTGACTAGGCTGATCAGGGGAAGGTGCGTGCTGCCCCCATCACCCTGGCGCTGCAGGCGCCCTTGGCCCTCACAGCTGCCAGGGCTTTGTCCGGAAGGACATCCAAAGGAAGTCTGGAAGGACGTTTGGCTGTCCAGTCTAATTAGCATATTATGCTTTTATTATTATAGATATCACTCAAGCACGTGTGTGTAATACTTTCTGCTAATAGAAAAGCCAACTTTCAAAATATGTTAGATAGGTCAACTCTAGAAACTAACTATCTAAAAATAATGTAAATGTTTACCTTATAGTTGCTATAATTTTATTTTTACTTGTTGGTGTCTTTTTGTTGGTTTAAATGAAAAAAAAGTTTATCTCTAAACATTCTAGTAGATATGGGTAGTTTGAGGAGAACTAAAATGTTCTAGTTCTTCTTTTATAGTAAATTTTTGAGCATCTCTAAATGATAAGAAACAGCATATTTTGTGGATAAAGCAACAGAATAGAAGCTAAGAGACTTCTACTTTGTCTTCAATCTGCCACTCACTTGTTATCCCATGTAAATCACCAAAACTCTTTTCCCCCAAACTTTGTACAGTTGAAAAATGACTAAGTTAAAGCTAACAATTTTATGTTTCCCTCTAGTCTAATGTACTATGATGTTAAACTATCATTTTATTTTTAGAGGAAGAAACATAATTTCCATAATATTGATGAACAAAATGTATTTTCTTTCCTTATATGTATTACTTACTTGTAATGTTTTATATTTGTTATTTAATTTGAAGGTTTTGAACAACTGGATTCAAATCCTACATTGAATAAAAAATAAAAAAAGGATAAATGCCTTAATATCACCTTTTTCTTTCTTCAAGATGAGAATGTATGACAATGTAGCAGATATTTTACATAAACTAAAGATAAAGGCAAATACGTTATGTTTCCTTAATAGTGCACTGCATGGCAGGGTCAATAAAACTTTTGACATTTGCTAGAATGGCATATGCAATTCAAAGTAGAACTGTATTTTTATTCCCTTTTTTGCATCAAAGATGAGAGCAGTAAAGAAATTTGAATGAAGCTATAAACAGATTATCTACCTACCTCTAATTTATTTTAAAATGTTACATATTTTTAATTTAGTAGTTAGGTTGATAGCTAAATTGCCATTAGCAGGTACTAATTAAATAAACCATGGAAACAAGTGATACAAGGAAGTAGACAGAGCCATTCTACACAACAATACACCAGAGATATTTGTTTAATTTTTTCTTTCCTTTTTTTTCTGAAAATTTTAAATGTAGTGTAATATGCATGGGTTGTGACATCAGGGCTGGTTCTAGGTGGCATCCTGTGCTCCAGATGTGTACCCACAAATAGTTTTTGGGCTGTGTATTTGTTTTTTACTTGGTACCTTGCTCACATTAAAAAGAACTTGTT
>NW_006284244.1:2345121-2365102 GCF_000327345.1 Myotis davidii
TAACAAATATATTAAAAATTGAGTGAAGAGTTTTGATTTCTGGTTCCCCATGTAAGGAAATGGATATCACCACTATGTTCTAACAAGTGTAAAGCTGAACAGACTGAAAAATTAAGAGCTCTTCTTGGGTCCATAGAGAGGAAGGACATGGGGGGAACCCCTGCTGCCAAGGCTGGTGAGACAGAAGCAAATACAGGGATCACTGCTCCCCAGAGCAGATACTCATGAGCAAAACCACCATGGGATCCCACGATAGACAGGAGAGCCTGAACTGTATCAACAAATTGTTGGGGGATCAGTGTGGACAAGTCTGAGAATCAAAAACTCCAAGGAGTCAGTGACAATGAAGGCATCACAATGCTGTGAGATTATCCTCTAGGACAGTGGTTCTCAACCTTCCTAATGCCGCGACCCTTTAATACAGTTCCTCATGTTGTTGTGACCCCCAATTTCATCGTTACAAATTGAACATAATTAAAGCATAGTGATTATATAATCATAAAAACAATATGTAATTATATATGTGTTTTTCGATGGTCTTACGAGACCTCTGTGAAAGGGTCATTTGACCCCCAAAGGTGTCGCTACCCACAGGTTGAGAACCACTGCATTAGAGCAATTCTTTTTTTTTTTGTTCTGACAGAAAGAAAGAATCAGTTCAACTAGCATTGACACTCATTAGGTAGTGTAATGAATCTACACACTTGTTCATCTGAAAGTTGAATGGATGTGACTTAATGATGACACTCTCCATGCTCATAATTTAAAATTATATGTGGCATATATCTAATTATTGGGAAATTTGCTTATATTATTTTCTCTACATTCAGTTTTTTATGTTTTTATCAATACTTTTAAAATTAACTTTTTTATTTTCAGATGATTGCATATTTGCCTACAATTGTAAAAAATAATGCAGGGAGATCCTATACACCATTTACCCAGTTTCCCCTGATGGCAGTAGCATTTTGAAAAAGAGAGCACAGTATCACAACCAGGAAATTGGAATTGAGATAGTCAAGATACAGAACATTGCCATCACCACAAATATTCCCCCCATTGTCCTTTTATAATCACACCACTTTCTTCCACCTCACCACTTCCTCATCCTTAACCGATGGGAATTACCAATCTGTTCTCCATTTATATATATACTAGAGGCCCGGTGCACAAAAATTTGTGCACTCAGGGGGGTTCTTCAGCCCAGCCTATGCCCTCTTGCAGTCTGGGACCCCTCGGAGGATGTCCACCTGCTGGCTTAGGCCTGCTCCCTGGGGGTTTGGGCCCAAGCTGGCAGTCAGACATACCTCTGGCAGCCCAGCAGCCCTCAGAGGATGTCCACTTGCCAGCGGGGAGCAGGCCTAAGGTGGGATAGAGGCCTGGTGCATGGGTGGGTCCAGCTGGTTTGCCCTGAAGGGTGTCCTGGCTCAGAGTGGGGGTAGTGCTCGGGTACCTGGCCAGCCTGGGGGAAGGGCTGATGGGTGTTTGCAGGCTGGTCACAGCCCCTTCAGGGTGGGGGTCCCCACTGGGGTGCCTGGCCAGTCTGGGTGCGGGGCTGAGGGCCGTTTTCAGGTGATGGAAGCTCTCAGCCTCTCCTTTTTTCTTTTTTATTCTGGGGTTTATTTACCTTCTATAATTGAAACTTTGTTGCTTTGAGTGGAGCTTAGAGCTGCTGAGGTAGGTGAGAAGCTTGGCTTCCTTCATCATTGGAGCAACCAAACCTCCTGCTTGCTCCAGCTGTGGCTGCTGGCTGCCATCTTGGTTGGGATATACCCTACCTAATAATAGACAAACATGGTAATTGACCGTACCTTTGCTACACCTCCCATTGGCTAATCAGCATGATATGCAAATTAACCGCCAACAAAGATGGCAGTTAATTTGCATATACTGGCTGGGAGCAAAGACTGAAGACAATGTGGAAGTGAAGCGCTACAGAAGGGAGCAAAGTAGAGGTGGCGGAGACAGGAATGGAGCAAGGCTGCAGAGTCGGGAGGCGGGAGGGGAAACCCAGCTGGAATGGCTGGGAGTGGGAGGTCAAACCTCTGCTTTGCTCCAGCTACAGGAAGCCCTATTCTTACAGGAATCTTCCTGCAATGGGCCTCTAGTGTATATATATATTTATTTATTTCAAGAATGTGATACAAGTGTAATCATATAATATACAACCTTTTGGGGTTAGCTTTGTTCACGCAGAATGTTTCTATGAAGATTCATAGAGGTTGAAGTGTATATCAATAGTTTTTTTTTATTGCTAAGTAGAATTTTATGGTATAGATATACCACTGTTAATTTAACTATTCACCCATTGAAGACAATTGGATGGTTTCCAGTTTTGCAGTATTATGAGTAAAGCTGCTGTGAACGTCTGTGGACAGGTTTTTGTGTAGCGTGCTTTTGTTTGTCTGGGACAAATGCTCTAGAGTGCATTTATTGATTGCATGGCAGTTGAATGTAATAGTCAGATGCTATCCCTGGCTCTTTCTTACCAAACCAGCAGCACTGAAGTAAAGAAGACTGTGAGAAAACACACACAAGAACAAGTAGAGAAAGATCCAAAAGAACAAATCAACTGATCTCCAGCAGTTTTATTATTTTCTCCCTTCTCTGTTCCCCTTGGTTACCTATCTGTGTGACCTTGAGGACTGTACATTTTCTTTGAAAACACAACATGCCCCTCTTGAGTCCTCTGAGATGGATGGGAGAGAGTAATGCATTGAACTCCCATGGATAGCAAGCCATGTTACCAAGAAAACTAGAGATCATCTCAGTCAACCTCCTACTCTGATAAATGAGGCTTGAGGTTTGGAGAGTTTTACATACTTTTCCGGGTTCTTAAAGGCATTTTAAATGTAATTCTCCATGTTGCTCAATTCTGATATTTCCCCCCAAATTTTCTGACTCATTCCCTAATTGAGGCTCAGTTCTTTCAGGGCTATAAGGTCAAGATCATTAACATTATGTTTTAAGTTTCTAAGAGAAGCCATGGAATTCCAGCCTTTCATAAAGAAGGGAGGAAATAGGATGACTTACAAAGTTATTTTCCAGTTAAAACCATCCTGTTCTACCATTCAAACACTAAGTGAGTTGCTGAGTATATCAATAGCTAAAGGTGTTCCCTCAGGAGGTCGGGAGCCCACTTCTTGGTTCAGAGCAGTTACTAAGTCATCCTGCCTTTTCTTCTCAGAGGTACTTTGGAATTCAGACTTTTCCTTTTTCCCCTGCTTTGTTTTTATGAGTTTTTTTTCTCTCTCTTAAGACTTGCAAGAGAGAAAATGGTCTTCACAAACAAAAACAAACATATATTTTACTCTTAATTATAATGAGGCAAATATTGGATAAGAGGAAAACAAGATAATAATTCTGGACAAGTTACAAATGGTTTATAAATTCAGTAGAGTCCTCAACATCACAGTCCAGTGATTCTCAAGGCCTAGTGTATTTGAGACTCACCTGGAGTGCTTGTGAGAAGTTTAGCCTTTGACCACTTCTAGAAAGCCTGAGACCCAGAAATGTGCATTTTAAGTGAGAACTCCTCCTCACTAACCTCACTGTGGCCAGTGGTTGTTCTCTAGATAAGACTCTGAAACAACTTTGAGAAACAATCTTTTATATATTAGTTGAAATCCCCTCTCCAACAAGGGTTATATTTTAAGCTACCTAGTATGTGATATGGCTCATATGCTAACCTCCAGGTAGGCTTGGGTCACCATGTAGTTATCTACATGGCCTGATGGAATTCTCAGTCCCTTCCAAAGCCTTCTTTAAATTACTCCTCTGGTTATTGTATTCGTTATTATAATCAAATTTTGGATTTTTTCCCCCAAGCAGATCATTCACCATTTTAATTTACTTGCCTCACATCATCTACTACTTCAATTTGTTTATGAAGAACTTGAAATAGGTGATCTATGAATATCCTTTTCCTTATAACACTGTAGTTCTAGGATTCTAGTGAGTCAATTTTTAAAAAAGAATGATAAGTTGACAGTGATGAAAGAGATTTGACATAAGTAGCAGTGCAGAAATTTCCAGTTCTATAAGAAGAGTAAGAATCACACATACCTAGGGATATTGTTTCAGAAATAGGGAAATCTGGTTTTACTCCATCAGTAGCCCATTATTATTGCTATGTCACTGATTACCCATATCAGAGTTACCTTTTGAATAATGAGATAGAGCATCGATGCATGAGAGTATATTTGTAGAAAACATTTTTTTATGATTTATTTTTTTAAACTTCAAATCTATGTGAGTAGAATATGGAATTACACAGATAGTTCAGATTTATAGATTGGGAAACAAAGACACAGACGACAAAATACACTAGCATAACTAAAATTGGAACTCAAACTCTGAGTGTTTATAGTCTGGAAGGACACTTTCAGGTGTCCTGATGGAATACTGAATGAGGTTACAGTGGTTCCCCAGGACAGTTTGGATATGTGTGTGGATGGAGAAGGAGTAGATTGTTCTGCAATAGTATCTGGAAGGTACTGTTTGCATGTAGTGCATGGACTCAGCCAAATGTCCTGAAGAGGTCCAAATACCTTGCACGTCTAAGGATTGCACCATTCCTGGAGCTACTCATGTCCTCACTGTGAAACATTGCAAGGGGTTAGAAGTGTTTCCATCCACAGATGGACTTTCTTGCTCTGGTTCTAAAATGAATCATGTCTTTCAAAGTTTGTTGCCTACTATGAAAAATATAAGTGACATATTATGTTTTTGTTAGACCAACATTGTATGCTCTATTTCACTTAACCATTGTGACTCAAAGGAAATGCTCTATTAAATCCACATTACGTTGGCTTCTTAGTCTTTTGAAACTACAAATAGAGTCAATTCGTTTTTACTTTTTGAATACGTGTTGCAATACATTTTTCTTGTTAGTGAGTTAGCTTCGCAGTGCTGATATGAGAATTTAAGGAACTATGGACATAGTCACAGTAAAGTATCACAGATGTTTAAGTTAGATGTGAATTTCAAATGACAAAAAAAAAACCAGAAAATAGAGTGACTAATGATCACCACCAAGTATTTAGCTAATGTTATTAAATTTTAATAAAAATGTATCTGTTTAATAAAATAAATTCTGGGCTCTCAAGTGCTATAATGGGCTGATACTATAATAGCTCTTATACATATTGTTATATATAACAGATAATTTATAATATTCCTTATAGAATCTGGTAGAAACACTCATATTAGCAGGTATAATATCACATATATAATATCACATATAAAATAGCTGAATAAAGACACAGAAATATAGTAGCATGCCCCATTGCAGTGTAATTCCTGCTCAAAATGTTAAATAGAAAACAAACCTGATTATTTTCACTCAAGTGATATTTTTCTTGAGGAAAGAGATGTGCAGTACCTCTTCCTATTTTTCATAAAGCAAAAAATGTGTATTAAGAACTTATTATTTCTTTAAAAATATTCAAAACTGGTGAAAAGCACAAATTATTGTTAGAATCTTGAGTTATCCCATTTTAAGAGTCAAAAGTCATAATACTATACCTAAACCTTCTCTCTTTTTACTATTGATTTTACTCTCTGCACCCACCATCAATTTATTTTTCACCCCATGTATTTAGTGACAATAATGACTTCTGTAGCATTAGGAAGCAGCTGAAACCTCTAAAACAAAAACAAATGTATTAAAAAGCATAATCTATATATGCAAACATGTTATATTGGTGCTATATATATTGTGTTTGAGATATTGTGTGGGGTAATGGGGGATGAAATAGTTTGACAGTTTCTTTAAAAAGCTAAACTGATGATAAGACTTAGCAATTGCACTCTTGAACATTCATCCCAGAGACATAAAAATCTACGTACACACAAAATATTCATCCAAGATGTTTATAGAAGCTTCATTTGCAATGGCCAAAAAATTAGAAATAGCTTATATGTTCTTCAGTGGAGGAATGATTAAACCAAGTGTGATGCATCCATACCATAGGATACTGCTCAGCACGACAGAGGAATATGCCATTAACAATGCAACAATTTGGATGAATTTCAACGGAATTATCCCAAATGAAAAAAATAAAAACCTCTCTTAAAAAGGTCACATACTCTATGATTCTGTTTATATAACATTCTTGAAATAGCAAAATTATATACTTGAAGAACCAATTAGTGGGTGTCAGATTAGAAGTGGTGAGGAGAAGGGGCTAAATGTGTCAATAAAGGGTAACATGAGGGAGATGTAAAACCCCCTCGTGAGCGCACACACACACACACACACACACACAGAGAGAGAAAAATATTGTGTGAAGACAAAAATGATCAGAGAGCTCATAAAACTTATCCAATCCCTGTGGACATAGGTTGTCATTAGGAAGGGGCTTGCAAGAAACGATTGGCTTAATAACAAGGTGGATTCACTTTTGTGCCCTACCATAAATTATTCCTTTTGAGTCTCAGAGTAGAATAAGAATGTATCCTTTCTTCTTTTCCAGCTGGTTATCATTAATATGTATTTCTTAGCCTAAATAACACTCTGCCTTTTAAATCCATTCTGCTCTTGTGTATTTGCATTTTTCATCCCAGTTAAAAGGCCAGAATAGAGGTGGCATAGGCTGCTTTATACTGTCCTGCACTCTGCCTCCCACCCCAACTCTCACCCAATAAAAAGGAAATGGAGGAGCAGAATATCTGGCATGCATCATTGTGGTTTGGCTGCGATAAGTCTCTATTTTGTTCTTATGTTTTATACATGAAATCTTGAATAAAAGGAACGGCCCCTCCAGCGATGTGAAGCGTCAGCGCTTAGCATCAGCATTACCTAACTGTACTGAATCTCGCCACTCAACCTGTGCCTCGTGTGCTTTCTGTTTCTGTTGGGTGATTGGAAAAGAAGGCTGCTTTAATGTAATTTTATCCCCTCTGTATTTATATGAATGAGGATATATTGATAAAATATGGTTTCAAAGAGCGTTAGGAGTAAGCCTGATTTTACCATTCCTCCTCATGTGAATGATTTTATAAAAGCTGTGACTGGTAGAGAATAAAAAGGCCATTTATTTCAAGCCCAGTATGTGTTGACTACCTCATAGACATCATGGCATAATCACTTAAGCTTATTAGGTTAGGTGTTATCTTCCTTCATAGAGGATGGAACTGAACCACAGAGAGATAAAGTACATAAGGTCACCTACCAAGTAAAGAGTGAAGAGGAGATTTCAACCCAGTTGGGCTGCAGTTCAGACTCTACATCTGCTGTTTGAAGTCCGTACATAGATATCCTGGAAAAGTGAACACCTGCTCGCTTTGCCCAGGACGGAGGCCTTTCCCAGGGTGCAGTACTTGCAGTACTGAAACGGGGCCATTAAGCTCCCCAGACCTTGAGTTTGAAATCAAATTCTTCCTCTGGCTCCTACACACAGTTGTTGAACTAGTTCAAAGAATATTAAAACTCACCTGGCTCCCCTGATGGCACCTTGAATACTGCCTACCAACCCTGGCCACTTTCAGGTTTATTTTTCCAACTGAGCCACACCTGAGTGCATGATTCTTTGAGAGTAGGAACAAAAACATTTTCCTCATTATATATGAAACCCCTTATATTAGCATTTCTCTCTCTCTCTCTCTCTCTCTCTCTCTCTCTCTCTCTCTCTCTCTCTCGTCTCGTCTCTCCAGGCTCTTCTTCTTATACCGGTGGAGACTTTTGTTCTTTCTTGTCTCTATCTGTGAATATATATGTTTATGTGTAGTATTTAAAATATAAATTAAGTCTTTTAGGTACAAATTATCTTTCAGGTTCACCATCATTAATTCTGAATTTGTTTTCGACTATTGTATTGATAAATATTGATAATGCTATATCATCCAAAAACCTCTAACAAGGAAAGTACTTTTTTAGTATGTGACTTCTTTGATTTAGTTCTGATAGATGGTCTTGGAACAGTGATTATAACTGGTATATACAGACATTGGGTGGGGAAAGCCACAATGGTATTTTGAATGGCTAAGACTTGCCTTCTTGCTTTGAATGCAAACTATAATCTTCTAAAAATACTAGTTGAGTTCCTTCCCCATCTCATACAAAATATTTTTACAGACATAAAACTATCCTTTATGTTGTCCAGAACATTAGAAACCTTAATACAAATCTGCAACTTCACAATGGCCATTTCTAAACTTATTTTATTAACCTGGAAATTTATACATGACATAAGAAGAATTTTATATATCAAAGAGGAATAAAGATTTAAACCTTGGTAAATCAATCTCTTTGTCATGGAAATCTATAAGAAGTTTGCTGTGTAGAAACTTTTCTATTTAATTTATGTGGTGTTGTTTATTAGGATGAGCTTTTGAGTTAAATTTTTAATGGCACAGCGAACATATCAAGGATATACCTCCAGTTGGTTAATATTAAATTGAAGTTAGGTCAATTATTTGCTATAGCCAATCAAGCAGGTTGTCCTTTACATTCAGTATTGACAAGAAAACTATCATATGATTTTTATTACATAAAAGTTAATGCTTTTTACCCTAGGTGTTTGTTGTAGCACATAAAAGTATAATACTCCAGCCATAAAAAGATGCCATCAAATCATTCAATGATTTATGTTTCTAGACAACACTAGAGATTAAAAGTGAGGGGCTCCTCTCCATCACCTCCTAAACATTTTCTTGTTTGGCTCATAAGATTGAGTAAAAGTATATATGATGTTTTTCTGACCTAAGAGAATAATTGAAAGGTAGTTAAAGGAAATGAACTGATAGCTGGAGCAGAGGCAAAGTAAGTGAGAACATCTGTATTTATTTCAGAATCTTTCATAAAACTGAAGGGCAGAACATCACGGATAGTAGATATGAACAGTTGTCAACAGCATTGAGTAAGAAAAATGTCAACCAAGTATGTTATCTAAGATCTAACCGCAAGATCAGTTTTCACTTTTAATTAAAAGAGCAAAACCCAACGTTTTCAATGAAGAACTTTTTGCTAAGAGAAATAAACTGTTAGAGAAATGGATCTTAATTCTCTTTGTCCGTGTTGCCTATCATAATGGGGAAGAGGTTGTACTATATCTTCTGAGTGAACTACTTCTACATATATGTGCATATATTATATAAAAGATATATCATATTTATAAAGTATATGCTATATATTTAAATTCAAGCCTAAGAACAAATTGATTTTGTTTAATGCAGCTCTCCGTCAGCATATTATCGACACTGACTACACCAGGTGATGCAACCAAAGGTGTAGTAGGGGTCTAGGTGGTAGCTTCCTTGACCCATAACACTGGGCACTCTGGTCTGCTTTTTCTCAATGGTATATGTCTGTACCATTGAGCTTTCAAAAGGACATTGTTTAATGACAGTTAATTGGCAGTAGTGAATAGGACCAAAAAGTTTCTTCCTTCTTGGCTTAAAAGGACTCGTTGTTATCTTGACTCTGTCTGAGGGAAGGAATGCCCATGGCTACTATTTCACATATATTGCAGAGTATACATGGAACCCTTTTGTACCTTGGAATTTTGGTGAGCGCTGACATTTGCCTTGCAAGGACACTATATTATGTTAATGCTTATCTGCATTATTGTTTGTTTTATAGATCAGTAGCTTTATCTGACCTGTTGTATATCGTTGTGATGTATCAAATAGCCTGTGTAATATAAGGAGAGTCACCCTGTCCTTTGGTGATTGAGGTAAGACTTCCCCGGTCTCCAGTTCCACAGTCCTAGGCAGGTCAAGGCCCTTCCCAGACTTTCTAAGACTCACTTCCTTTTGCTGTTCCTTTATATCCAACTCTGACACTTTATAGACTGATCAATGACACCCAATAGCATCCCAAGGTATTAAATTTTACTCTCCATCATCTCCCAAACATCAGAACCCACAAGTATTTTGAAGCTTTAAGGCGCAGAGGGGAGGAATCGTCATATACCATGTGCATAGGTTTCCACAGTTCTGATAATTCAATTTGCTACCCCAGCACTTCCACAAGCATGGCTGTTGACAGAGACCCTTTTAGACCCTCGGAAGTGGACCACTTCTCCCACAAATCCCTAAGCCAGGTGTTCTGGGATTTGGGAGAAGACATTTTCTCCATAGTAAATTAACTATGTCTCTTGAAAAACTAAATTATACACATTACCTGTGAAAGTATAGCTATTATACAATAAACCTGCTCATCCTGGTAGACAGGAGTAAACAAGGTCCTGAAGAGAACTGCTAAATCTTTTTCTGTGTGCTTTTTGTTGTGGCTAATTAGATGAAGGCCAGAATCTTCTGGGCCGATAGTGCTGTCTTTGCAATTCAGTGGCCTTGGAAAGACTGCCTGGCTATAAACAAGGCCTACAGGGCAAAGATGCAAAATCTTCTAAGCTGAAAACCACAAGACAAGCTCAAAGGACATAGAACTGAATGTTAAAGAAGAAGGCTCAAGGTGCCAGGGCAAGAGTTAGTGCTCTCACGAGGCTAAATGAAATTATTACAGCTAATGCTATTATATCCTGTTCTCAAAAAAGTATTGCGCAACACATCTGATAGTTAAAGAATGAAATTGGGTTTTATGACAGAAAGAAACAAATTAATTAAAATCATTGATGAGTAATTTTAAAATGACGCAATATCCAAATCTCTTTGCATTTAAAGATTATTAAAAAAAAATTAAAAGCATTATCTGTAAAAAGTGAATATAGAGGATATTAGGTTGACCTTGTAGAAAAGTACTTACAGCTGCTCTTTTTATGTGCAGATGGAGGACTAGCCTGAGGATGCCAGGACTGAAGGACTGTAAATGTTTTTGTAAAGACCCTACATTTTGAGTGTTTTTTATTATTTTCAGAAAACCGTTTCCAGTATATTAGCCATTATCTAATTAAAACATTTTTTTTTTTTTTACTAAACTCTTGCCATTTGGTTTCTTCTTGTATTGCTTCATGTTGCATTTTTTTTTTTTTAAAAAAAACACACATACAAACCAGGGTCAATATACATTTAGTTTTGATATTCAGTAAAAAGGGTAAGTGCACCTGGCTTGTGTGGCTCAGTGGTTGAGTGTTGACCTGTGAACCAGGAGGTCACGGTTGGAGCACATACCTGAGCTGCAGGCTTGATTCCCAGTAGGGGGAGTTGGAGGGGGCGTGCAGGAGGCAGCCAATCAATCATCCTCTCTCATCATTGATGTTTCTCTCTCCTTCTCCCTTCCTCTCTGAAAGCAATAAAAAATATATATATTTTTTAAAAAGGGTGATGCCCCTATTTTCAATCCAAAAAATGTGCCTTTCTTGAAGTTGTTCTAAAAAATATCATCTCTGAAGCAATTTAATTCTCAATTCCATTTTGACCATCTATACTAATAAAAGCCTAGGTGACCATCACACCCTCATGTCATCAGAAGATGACCTGCACCATGTCATCACAAGATGGCTTCCACAAAGATGGCCACACAAGATGGCCACCCCCATGTCATCACAAGATGGCCACCACAAGATGGCCACCCCCATGTCATCACAAGATGGCCACCACAAGATGGCTGCCAGAGATGGTTGGCAGGGGAGGGCAGTTGTGGGCGATCAGGTCAGCAGGGAAGGGCAGTTGGGGGCAACCAGACCTGCGGGGGAGGACAGTTGGGGGTGATCAGGCCAGCGGGTGAGCAGTTAGGCATCAATCAGGCCAGTAGGGGAGCGGTTATGGGGTGATCAGGCTTGCAGGCAAAGCAGTTAGGGGCAATCAGGCGGGCAGGCAGGCGAGCAGTTAGGAGCCAGCAGTCCCGGATTGTGAGAGGGATGTCTGACTGCCATTTTAAGCCCCATCCTAAACCGGCAGTCAGACATCCCCTGAGGGGTCACAGATGGGAGAGGATGCAGGCTGGGCTGAGAGACCCCACCCCCCCAGTGCAGAAATTTTGCGCACTGGGCCTTTAGTATAGAATATTCTCCAATTGCGGCCCATCCTAGCATAATATGCAGAGCAGTCTCTCAGGAGGAAATTCTAACTCCTAATGTAACAGACCACACCTGGGACACCACAGGATGAGATGCTGTCAGAGTTGGGGAGATGCTGTTACAAGGGAGTTAAAATAAGAAGAAGAGAGAAACTCCTGTTCTTCTCTTAGAGTAGGTCCATAGGTAAAGCACAAGAACCAAGGTGAAGGCAGTAAGGGTAGAAAATGGTGACAGAAGATTTGATGGGGTGGTGGGTACACAATGCAATATATATGTATCATGGAATTATATACTTGAAACCTATATAATTTGTATTAACCAACTACTAGCTCTGTGCACAAATATGTGCAACAGTAGCTCTCTGCGGGGCCTGGTTGCTCTGCACCCACTGCCCAGAGGCTCTCCATGGCCCATAGGTCTGCCTGCAGCCGGGCATGGAATGCTTGCCTTGTCGGTGGGGTGATGATGCAAGTGTTCCACCCCCCTCCCCGGCTGCTCCATGCCCGCTGCCCAGAGGCCCTTTGTGGCCAGGGTGGAATGCTTAGCTCACACTGACCACTCTCAGTGGCCACCCCCACAGGACTGGGGGACTCAGGTGGGGCTGAGAGGACTGGGCACTGCCATCTTGTGACTATGGGCGCCACCATCTCTGTGATGGAGTGATGGTTAATTTGCATATTACCATTTTATTAGATAGGATGTCACTCCAATACATTTAATTTAAAAAAGAAGCAGCTTCACCCTAGCCAGTTTGACTCAGTGGATAGAGCGTCGGCCTGCAGACTGAAGGATCCCAGGCTCAATTCCAGCCAAGAGCACATGCCTGGGTTGCGGGCTCGATCCCTAGTAGTGGGCATGCAGGAGGCAGCTGATCAATGATTCTCTCTCATCATTGATGTTTCTATCTCTCTATCCCTCTCTCTTCCTCTCTAAAATCAATAAAGATATATATTTTTAAAAAAGAAGCAGCTTCAGTTTTCTTCTGCTTAAATTCCTTGACTTAGTACCACATTCTCTGTGGCAGAAGGAAACATTGTAGATTGGCCCTAAGACCAGAAAAAGAATCCAGGGGGGCCCTCAACGGAAAACAATAGAATTGCAGTGTTTAAACCTCCCCTGCATCCATCTCCTGGGTCTTGGCCCTCCCACACTGAGGCAGGGGCAGCAAAGCCTCAGAGAGCCTGCAGTCAATCGTGCCTTAGCAACAGCTCTATCTGACTCACTGGGCGTTCTCTTTGTAGGCCTCTAATTCAATAAATGATTCACCCTGACTCGGTGGAATTGATGAGCCTCATGGGGTATTACAGCTCAGAAGTAGGCAGACTGAGATCTTTCTGATGGCTAAAAAGCATTGGAAGAATTTTCTGGAAAAGTTTACTGAAAACAATTTTTCACCGCATAAAGTCACAATCGTTTAAAACAAACATCTACATCTCATATTTTGTATTACACTTTACTGAAATCGCTTGCTTGTGTAGTTATCTGAAAGTTTTCTGGGAGCAGGAAATATGTCTATCTTTCTAGTCTATTGTCGGAGCTTAGTACAGTGAGAGCCTAGAGTTTACTAGTCACTCTATATATCTATTTCTACATATATCTACATCTATGCTTATACTCATACTATATTAATTGAGCACTTATTATTCTGTTCCAGACATTTCTGTGAATCACACATATTCAGGATTGTTTACTCCTGTGTATGTCTGTGAAGTAGGCATTACTTCAGCAAGATTAGGCATCTTCCCCAAAGACACAATTTTGTGCTTGGGCTATGATTCAGATCACATTCTCTCTGGATTCAAAGCTATTCTCTCCCGGCTTCTGCACAGTGCAAAAATATATTTACTCTTTTTTTATACTCTATGTGTATTTACTCATTGTATTTCTCTGTAAAAGATAGCATTACAGAGATTTAATGGAAGCCTGTGTTCACAATTCATTTTTCCAGAAGTACGAACTCTTTAAAATATAAACACGAATAGCTGTTATTCGACATTCTTGGACATTAGTCTTCCCTTACTCCTAATACTTAAGTAAAATGACATTATAAGGATAAAGTCAAATACACCTTTAAAAAAAGGAATTTAAAGAGTGGATAAATTTCTGAAAGGTAGAGAAATGAGGGATAAAACATGAGAAAGCAACAGCCCCAGAGACAAACTGCTTGGAACGTCCACCTGTCTGGACCCATAGAGCTCAGGCAGTTCAGTGTTTCACTCCTAGCAACAAACAAACACCTTCTACAAGACTTTTCTTCCCCAGGAAACAGCAAGAGTTGATTGGAGGAAACTATCACCACTAGTGCAGATACTAGAACCTTAGAGATAAATGCAGTATTCTGATGGATACTTTTCCAAAGACAGGCTCACCCACACCCGGCTTAACCGAAAGAGCGGGCTGCTCTACAGAAATATTGAATTTTCAGAGTCTAGGTTCTTGGGAGAGTTCTAGCCAACAACATCCACACAACTACTCAGGTACAGCTACCTGGAATTCTGTTCCTGAACATGAATTGAAAACCAAAGTTGGCTAAACAAAGGTAGAAAGTCAAAACATAAAAGAGAAGAAATACGGTAAATGAAATGGTATATTTTGTTGTGGGATGGGAAAAAAAGCATTAGAAAGGATTTGGGAAAAGGAGAGAATATTAAAAAACACACATCAAATTCATACAAAAGGATGAAAAACTAGGTAAGAGTGACTAAAAACAAGAAAAAGCACTTGGATTTAAAAAGTCAACATACTTGATCATAAATACAATTTACGTGGTGGGTGAATGTGTGTTATGTGTAGAAAATAAATATTTGAAAAATTGGCATTTTACAATAACAAGAGACTACATTTTGATATTACTATTTGATTAGTGATTTAGAGTACCATTCAAAAAGGCATTTAAAGGCTTTTTTTGTTTCTTTTTGAAAATGAGATCAAAACTTTTATTTTATATATTGTCCCTATTTTCTGAATCCAGAGTTCTACTGTGTACTGGGCAACTCACTTGGACATATTTAGAAATAGCGCTTTGTAGATGATATTGTTATTTGGCAAATATGTATCTAAGTGACATTAGTTATTACCACTTGTCTAATACTTAAAAAACTTCTCTATTTAAATGTCACCTAGCTGCTCAAAACTGTTGCCTCAAACTTTTCACAGACCTAGAGATAATCAAAGAAGAATCTCACTATATCTCTCACTGCTTAAAACTCTTCAATGACTTCTTTTTGCCTCTAGGGAACCTGTGATCTGGCACTATTCAATTTTGTTACACAGAGTATTGTTTTCTTTTTGGAATGAAAGATAATTGATCCCTTAAAAAATTAGTTGATTTATACTCATCAGGACGCCTTACAATCGGACACCACCCTCCCCAACTCTATCCTATTACCCATACATAAACTGACACCTAAGATTTTCCATCTAGAAAAGTCAAGGAATTAAAAGGACTGTGCAAAAGACTATTGTTGCTACTGACTCCACCCCGCTTTGTATGGCCTAAGGGATATAGTGCCCTAGTCACATTGCAGAATAGACAAGCAACATATGGAGCTGGGAAAAAAGGGTTCGTTACTGATATTTTGAAATAGATGGAGCAAGGGGAAAGAATGCAGGAAAAAGAAAGTTAACGTTGTGAGTGAAGGAGAAAGAAAATAAAGATACAACCTCTGGCAATTTTATAATGTTATCCAGATAAAATCTTCATTCTACCATGGAAAACAATCTTTTAGCAAGATTGCACACATGGTACACACATTGCTCACTCCTACAGTACACAATAAAGAGGTGTCCTGATTTTTTAAACAGTGAAGGAATATGATAAAATAATGTTGATATAAGTTTTTTTTTTAATGTGTAAACTAGATGGGGATGAGGTGATGGATTCATAACACAGAGTTATAATATTCAGGGTAATTAAGGCTTGGATAAGAATGGTTTAGGGAGAAATACTGTACTACAAACATCATTAAACCTTAACCTCATGTAATTGTTAGGAGTAAGATACTATATTCTTTTACCACCCTTCTGCCTCTGAAGTTATCATACTTCCAAGCTGAATAACAGCACTTAATTTTTTCTCTCTCTTAAAATTTGGCCTGAGAAGACTATTCAGGTTCATGCACAGAGATTATTACATCTTGTCAAAATTCAGTAGATGAGGTTAAAATTTGTAGTTTTTAAATTTTTTTCTGAGCTCTTAGATCTATTAATTTTCTATTAAGAAAATAATCTTAAAATGAGATCATTTCATATTTGTGATAAAAATTATATCCAGTATTTTTATTTAACATGAATAATACTTACTTTTGAATTTGAATACTTTAATACTCTGCAATACATCACTTTTTCTTAATAGACTATTTTTCTTTTGCTGCAGTTTTTCATTTAGCGATTTAATGTAAAGTTTGTGAAAAAAGAAAGGTACTGACATTGGGAGTTGGTTGGCTTGGTTTTACCTCAGAGCACAACTCTGCCCTCTTGTGGTCTGGCAGACAACATTTTGAAATGAGGTATTGCAGTGGAAGTTCTGACAGAGCATTAATTGAAAGAGGCATATGAATTAATTGAGGTTGGCTTATTTATTGGGATAAATTCCTTCAAGTGCATTCAGGACTATTGTATCTCAAAATGATCATCGATTCTTCCTTTTATTCTACCACGATTGGTATAATTAATTCCATGTCTACTATGTATGAGGATTTATTTTAATAATCAACTGTGATGTTATGTATGTGAAAATGATTATCATGGAATCTGGCGCAGAGTAAATGTTTCCTCCTTATTGTTTTCACATGAGTTGTTTCTAAAATATCCTCAATAGTGACCTAGCTTCTTCTGAATAAATATAACAAAGAGATATCTTATTTCATGATTAAACCCGCTCATTGCTAGAGAATTCCTCCTTTTTCCAAATCTGAATCTCACTTCCAACTGATTTAGTTCTCCTATGTTGAGAAACTCATCAAATATTTGAAATAATATCCCCCTAGTTTCGTCTTTTTCTAAAGCAACTAACAGAGCTCCTCTAAATGATCCTAATAATACAACTCAGATCTCATGCCATCTTGTAAGTTACTGTTATAAAATGCTAACCTAGAACTGCATAATAAATACACGCTATATTTGACACTAATTTCTCATTTCACAGGACGTTTCCCCCTGTGACAAAATGTGACCTTAGCCTCTCTCTCAACACAACAGTCCAGGCAGTCAGTTGTGTAGGTGAATTGAAACTGATTTGCCATGTTTGATGGCTTAAATTTCTCATTTTAAATTAGCAAAATGAGGTTCAAAGACTTTTAGTAAATAACCTTAACTCATGGAACTAGTATGACAGACTTTGTCTATTTCTATTGCTACTTTAATGTCTATTTTTTCTACTTATTCTCCTGTACCCAGCCACCTGTTAAAGTCAGTGTTAATTTTAGTGATATGCTGGGTGGTTTTTTTTTTTTTTTTTTTTTTTTTTTGCAGCACTCTTTTCAATATATAAAAACGTGGGGCAGCTCGGCGGCATGGATCGGTGGTTGAGCCTTGACCTATGAACCAGGAGGTCACAGTTCTATTCCTGGTCAGGTCACATGCCCAGGATGCGAGCTTGATGCCCAGGATGCGAGCTCGATCCCCAGTGTGGGCAGGAGGCAGCTAATCAGTGGTTCTCTCTCCCTCTCCCTTCCTCTCTGAAATTTTCAAAGGGACACCTAGATGAATTACCAAAAAAACGTCATTTTCAGACATTTATAAATACTTGTTGACAGCTGCAAAGACAGAGGTTGGGTAACTGACCTCATTTGTAGCAAAAACCAACACAATTGTTATTGGTGACAGGGCAAAATATTTAGTTGCAATACTAGCCTTAATCACAAGATTTCTGGAAATGAAATCAACCTCTGGACATTTATTTAGCAAATAAAATTACTTAACCATTAAAGGGGCGCTTTTGCTAATGGAGACGATAACTTGAGTTTTAACATTAGAAGGGCAACAACATGCATACCAGTGCCTTTGCTTCTGAGAAAAGGAACCTGAATTTAATTCCACATCAACCTGTTAAGGAATCCCATGACTTTTTAGGAGCAAGTTCTTCAAAAGTGTTGGGTTTATTTCCTTATTTCCCCAAAGCTGATGCAGATTAGAGGTTTCAAGTGTTGGCCTGCTCAACACTGCTGACCAGTATGAAGCATTCACCAGTCTGTGACATAATGCCAAAAAAACAAAGTATTTTTTTGAAGTTAAATTTTTTTCAACATAAGCATTTATATTTTACTCTGAGATTATATACTTAATGTTTGTTGGTGTGGAAATAGTATTCGGTACTTGGTAAACTGTTCAGTTTGATCCATATAGTGGATGAATTTTATTAAACCTAGCGATATTTCACGTGCTAACCCAAAGGGAATAATTGTGCAGAAGGGAATTCTGCTGAACAGACATATGCTTACATAGTTGTTATTAGTCCCATTACAAAAAATTGGGTAGGGCATCAGCCTTCATGTCTTTATACCTTGAATTATGTATTTCCATTAACTCTATTTACCTTTAATAAGAAATGATTGCATTAAGGAAAATATGAGAATATTATGTCCAAACAATAGACTTTTAGTATTTCGTGGGCCTAGCTATGAATTGGGATTTGTGAAAATTTGATGAGTGAAAATTGTAACAGAAGTGAACTGCTGTTGCTTAAACTCTACCTTACAGTAGAGGCAAAGAAGAAAGATAATAAATGTGTTATTCCATTGGGAAAGACATTTCTTTTTGTGAGTGCCCAGGCATGCTTTTTAAACTCAAAACAAAATTTCAGATGATGTGCTTTCTTTTATCTTCTTGATTGTTCCTGGAATAAACACAGTAGCACTATGGGAGGCCATCACACTGGCTTTAAAGAAAAAAATGAGCAGGCAAGAAAAAAAAGAGAAAAGCTTTTATAGTACTAGAGGAAATCACTTAAATTCTCAGGCTGGAATAAAAGCCATTGAAAGCATGAAAAGACATATGATGAGTTCTAGTAATAGTAAATTTAATGTAAAAGATGGGGGATATGCCCAGGAGGAAGAAGAATTAATATATTATGAACATTATCATTAAATCTACTACTTAAATTCTTGGAGCTAATTACTAGTTTAACATCCATTTTGAAAATAATGTTGGAATTATTTTGTTAAGAGAAAATTATGTTAAGACGTGACAGTTGATTATTCTTTTGTTTGAGAAAAATGTTGGCAAACAGAATAACCGTTCAAATACAACACACACACACACACACACACACACACACACACACACACACACAAAACTTGGGAAGTCTAATCAATTTGTTTGCTAAACTACAAATTAATAAGCATTTACTGGCCACCCACTGTACTCAGGTTGTGGGGCAACCAAGAAGTCATTATTTCCTGTATCCTTCTAAAAAACATTACTATCTAGTGTCAAACTAAGACGCAGTAGTGAACAATTCAAGACATTATCATTAGGATGAGGGCCACGTGATGGATTCTAAGTGCAGTAAATGTTGAGATTAATATTTCGTGAAGGGCACTTATTCATTAAGAAAAAAAACTATATGGAAGAAGTGAGATTTGAACTGAGTTATGGGGGAAGGGTTTGGATAGATTTGGGGCAGGGGAAAGATGTCTAAGGGAGGCAAAAGCTAGAAAGTGACATCAAGGAATTGGGCATGCAGATAACTGACAACAGAAGATTGTAAAGAAAGTAGTCAAGTTTGAATAATTCATAATCTCTACATTTTTTTTTGGTCAGTTCATAAAAGTAAAGAAAAATCATAGAAAATAGAATTGTATGATGTTAAGAGCTAATGCTCCCAATCTTTCCCATCCCAATTTGTAGCCAGTTTTGAGTTTGTCTTTTGGATATTTCAATGTCTTTATGAATATATATATATATATATATATATATTTCCTTTTTCTATTTTTCTAGAAGTGATTAATTAGTTTTCCAGCTATAAAGCTTCTATTTTCCTTGTCAATGACAACCTCAAGGCCTCTGAGCTGCCTCTCGCTTGACCTTGGTTTAAAAGCACAAAGAATAGCAACCTTGAA
>NW_006284244.1:2366052-2371190 GCF_000327345.1 Myotis davidii
TCAGGTGTTTATACATGTACCATTTTATTATATTATGTTTTATAACTCTCTTAAATATTCTTATCAATATTTAATAGTTATATTTTCTTATATTTTACCTTATGCCATTTAAAAGCTGCTCAATAATATTATCTACAGATGCATCCTAATTGTCAACTTGTACTCCAGAGATAAGCACTTAGGTGTTTCTGAGGTTTTTCCAATACCAACAACATTAGCATGAGTAAAAAATGCACCTGTGTATGTGTAGGCAACTGCGTGAGAATATTCATAGTAGTGGAATTGATGAATGCAGACAAATTCTATTTTATAATGTAATAGATATGTCCCCTACACTGTTCCAATGTTTATCTATAAACAGTGTTGGAGAGTCATGCATGTAAAGAGTTTCAGCCATGACAGACCCATTATTGGGGTAAAACTAGAGTTAAGAAGCTGAAAGACTAGGAGGAAAATCATTAGAATCTCTCACAAACCCATTCGATGCAAACCCATTGAACTCTAAGGCAGCTTTGGGATGCAAATCTGATTAGCAACAATCTATGGTAGCCAGAGGGATATCTCTGGACACTTTTTTCTTCAAGTTCACAAAGTTATCTATGACACGAGGAGTCATTGTTAACCTAAATTGCTCAGTGAGTGGGTACCGGATCAGGTGGTGGCCCTGCAGTTGCCCATCACGGTGAACTCTGTTCTTGGATGAGTAGCTTTTAAAGATGGACTGAGGCAGCCCAAGAAGACCAGGCTCACAAAAGAGACAAATGCCAGTTTCTCAGTCTATTTTTTTCCCTATTATCCTGGCTCCAGCCCTAGGCCTCTCAGTTTACTTCGTTCAGTTACTTTGTTGTGTGACAATTTCTCTGGTTTGCACTTTTAAATGAGTTTCCCAAAACTGTCTAAGTGGGAAGGGAGAGCATATGAGACATTCCAATCGTCCTGTGTCGAAAGAAATTCTGGTTTGGATAGTTTGATTCTAAATAAGTAAAACTAACAATTAAAAAGAGCAATAGAAGCCTTCATAACATAAAGGAAGGAGGTACAGGGAGTAAGAGACTATTTTAGGTAGGATCTGCATCTTACTTTGATGAACCTCAAAGAAATATGGTATCTACCAGTGAGAAAAGAAAGTTGCTATTAGACAACAATGAGGAATAATAATAATAAAAAAAAGAGATTGGAGAAAGGCAAGCAGAAATCAAGATTAATCCAAAACTGGAGTAAGGAAGCAATGTCTAAGTACATACAAAGTAATTATAATTTTTAAAATGTGTTCAAAACAGAGAAAGTTGTATAGCAAGTAGTTTTAGGATATCTAGTTCACCAGGCTACCTAATAATCTGCCAAACACTAATATGTTAAAAGGACAGAACCCCTTAGTTAAACCAATTCCTTTTCACAATTAAACAGGAATGAAATTCATAAATATGTCAAGAATTCTTCCCCTGCTGAGAAAAATGTTACTCTTGACGGAACATCAAAATTGGTTTTTGTGAAGTTGAATTAATGCAGGTCAAGTACATTTGAGATCCCTCAGTGAAAAGAATAATAAAACTATCAAGTGCAAACTGTTCCTTATTCTTAATCTTTGAGAGGTTCTTGGATCTGCTAAAAGATAAAATAATTGTAACTGTTGTCCAGCAGGTTTAAAGTTGATTATTCTTGATGGTTATCAAGATTTATTTATTACAAAATAGTAATATGGAGAGGCTATGGGCAATTGGACAGTTTAGGGCGTGTTTTTATTCATTTTTTTACTTTACCAAATTGGCAAAGGGAACAAATCTTTTATTGTTTTACTTGCTTTTGTCATTTTAAAATTATTACCAAAAGATGTTTGTTTAACAATGTTTAAATAAATGCAATGGCTGTACAGATTTTCTCCCTTTTAGCAAATCTAACTAAGTCTTATTGGCCTGAGAAACAGCCATGTCATAAAAAGGACATTCCATAGTGACCATGGGCTAACCTGAAAGCTCAAACATGCAAACTGGTTTTTTTTCCTTCCTTCCTTTCTTCCTCCCCTTTCTCCCTCCCTCTTTCGTTTCCTTTCCTTTCCTTCCTTTGCCTTCCTTTTCTCTTCCTTGCTTCCTTTTTTTTTTTTTTTTTTTGCCAAGGTTATTGTTATTACTAGTCTCAGCCAAACATCTGAATTTGAGGATTAGCAAATTATAAATTACATATGAATTTGAGGATTAGCTTTTTCATTTCTGCAAAAAAGGCTGCTGGAATTTTGACTGATTTCAATGAATCTATAGATTGCTTTGGGAGTATTGCCATCTAAAAATTATTAGGCCTTCATTACATGAATACTCAGCCAAACAGAATAAGTTTTTAAAAATGAAATTGTATTAAAATTCCATAAAAGTAGAACAATAGATAATATGAGAAAACTAGCATTTTTTTAGGGTCAACTTAGGCAAAATAGTTTTGATTTACTATAATTATATGAAGGATCTCTAAGCATATGTCTTTAAGTTTCAAAGACAAGTCTCTTGTCAAAATCAATTTGCTATTGATCAATGGGTTTATTTCTGGGCTTTCAATTCTATTCTATTATCCTGTATGTCTATCTTCTGCTGGTGTAAAATGTATTGCTTACTTTAGTTTTGTAGTTTGTTTAGCAATGGAAATGTCTTTCAAGTTTGTTCTTCTTTTCAATGTTGTCTTGGTTATTTAAATTTAACTAAGTCTTATTGGCCTGAGAAACAGCAATGTCATAAAAAGGACATTCTATAGTGACCATGGGCTAACCTGAAAGCTCAAACATGTAAACTGTTTTTTTTTCCTTCCTTCCTTTCTTCCTCCCCTTTCTCCCTCCCTCTTTCTTTATCTCACATGAAAAGAACAGTCCTGGATTAGGAATTGAGATGCATAATTTGTAGCTCTGACTTTTCTAGGCATGTCTTTCCACTTATTTAGATACTAGAGGCCCAGTGCACAAATTTGTGCATGGGTGGGGTCTGGCCAGGCCTGTTGGGAGGAGGAGACAGTGGGAGGAGACAGCCAGCTCGCCCCAATCGAGGCCTGATCAGGGCTGGGCCAGCTGTGGGGAGAGGCTATGGGCATTTCGCCAGTGGTCCCTGCCCCAGATTGGGGTGGGGGGCCGATTAGGGTCAGGGCCAGCCATGAGAAGGGGCTGTGGGGGATCGGGCCTAAACCAGCAGCCGGACATCTCCTTAGGGGTCCCGGATTGGAGAGGGTGCAGGCAGGATTGAGGGAACCCTCCCTGCCCCCCGCCGCATGAATTTCATGCACTGGGCCTCTAGTAAATAAATAAAAACTACCAAAAATCAAGTGCATTTATTTCTCTAGACTAACAAAATTGAGCCTGAAAACAAATTGGGAAAAAGGTCATCTTTACTTTAAATACACACGTTAATTACTTAGCAATGTGTTTGAAAACCTTAATAAATTCAACAGAGAAAAGGCTGGGTTGCTTTTGCTTCAGCAAGAGGTAGAAAGTGTCAAATGACCATCTACAAAGATAACTTTAGTGCCCACCTTCTATCCCAGTGCCAAATGTTGGAGAAGATGCTATTTTTTTTTTCTTGCAGAACCTGACGGTTGATTTGGCACATTCTGGGTACTTAGATCTGATCTTAGCTGGAAAATAAAAATCTCAGCTAGAGAACCTGTCATCTAAAATATAAAGCTTCCTCCCCAAATGTGAGACTCAATGCTGGCTGACCGGCAGCTCCTGAACGACGGATGGACAGATTACTCAGCCACAGTTTGACTGTGAAAGAGACGGCTAGGGGCTCCTGGTTCTAGCAGCCAGAGCAGCCTGGTTTGCCTGCCTCATTAGCCTTTTATTCCAGTTTTTTATCTTTATACACCAATCAGTAGGGTGAGTAATCTTGGGAGGACATATTTATTTACATTGTCCTCTAGGCAAGGACATCCAGGGATTAAGCATAAGGATTCCAGTAAACACCTGGGGGTCTGCACATGTACAGACTTGTTTGGGAAGGTCAAGGAATAATTAGAGCACTGCCTTTGACAAGCCCCTAGGTCTCCCCTAAGTCGGAATTCTGACAAACAGGGAAGGCGGCTTTCCACACACTTCCCTCTTCTCAGAATGTCCTCCTTACAACTTCCCAACCAAGCCTCCTGTGCTCCCCAACACTAAAAGACACTGTATTGTCTGGGGAAAACCATCCAAGAGAAGGCTTTAGCTATTCCAACAATAAGCAGTTTCCAGGTGGGAAAACTCCCCTACACGGTAAAATAGGAAGGAGAACTTTGATACTGGCAGTGCTTTTGCGCAGGTGTGGACTGCGGCTGCCTTGTAGCTGTAAAACATTGCTTACAGGTTCAGAGAGAAGGGTGGCTTGGTGGGACCAGTTGCTTACAAGATGTCAGAAATGAGCTACAAAAAAACAAAACAAAAAACGGTGCCTGTATTTTTTTCTACAAGCCATTTTGTGAAATGTTCATGAGTGGTGTTGCTTCTAACCTTAGGTGACAGTTGGTACAGTAAAAGGGAAATTTCCGTTTTCCCCATTGTGGTTTGACACTGAATACTTCTCTTGTCACTATAGGAGTGGCCGTTTTGGAAGATGCCTGTGTAAACACTCTGAATGGACTTTGTCGTTCTCAGGGAAGGCTCATCCCAAAGCCAAAAAAAAGGGACACAAGGAAGTTAAAGGACATAAGAGAAGATTTTTTTTTAATCTGAGCATATGTGAGATGCTTGCAATTAACTCGTCACACTTTGAAAACTACTCAGGTTCAAAGGGTTGAGTATACTGAGTCCTTTTATTTTTGGGATATAGAAATCAGATTTTATTTTATACTAGAGGCCCAGTGCATGACATTCATGCACTGGCAGGGAGGAGGGGTCCCTCAGCCCGGCCTGTGCCCTTTCATATTTGGGACCCCTCAGGGGATGTCCGACTGCTGGCTTAGGCCTGCTGTCTGCTAAGCTGGCAGTGGGACATCCCCCGAGGGGTCCTGAGTGCTGCCACAGAGGTGGGAGAGTCTCCCTGCCACTGCACTGCGCTGGCCAGCCATGAGCCCGGCTTCTGGCTGAGTTGAGCATCTGCCCCCTCAGTGGTCAGTGCACATCTTAGTGACCAGTTGTTCTGTTGTTTGGGCAATTTGCATATTAGGGTTTTATTATATAGGATTCCTCACTT
>NW_006284244.1:2371371-2376970 GCF_000327345.1 Myotis davidii
CATTTAAAAGAATAAAATAACATTTGGGCAATATTGCAACAAATGTTTAACTAAATGAATTAATCTTAGGTTATTTGAATGACTCAATGACATTTATAGGAAATATAAGCTCCCAAGAGATAAGTGAACAAAACACATTTCCCAAAAGAAGAAATACTTATGGTAAACACACATTAACTTGAGTGGCAATAAAGAATACAAATTAAATTATAGCAGATCAACATCAAGAAACAATATGAAGCCAATAAATACAATAAATGTAATACTCAGAAATAATGAAAAGCATTATGATATAATATAAGGAAACTGACTACAAAATAGCAATTATTCAATACTAGGTCTGGGAGAAAAAAATGCTAAAATAAAACAGTGGTTTTTAGATCTGGTTACATGTAATTATTTTAAATTTTTCAATATTGATATTTAAATCAAATGTGGTATTATTGTTAATTTAAAAATAACAAGATGAAACATTTAAATATGAAATTTCTAGGTGTGTCATTGACCTTAGTACTCCAGTATTCTGTGACAGTTAACTATTTTATCCGTATGCTGTGAAATTGGCATTAGGGAATATCCTATTTAATGTCAGAAAGCATTACTAATTCCTTTTAGTGCTCTCAGCACTTCACAGAATGCCAGCTTGTAAGAGAAGCAAAATACAAAGCTAAGAAACTAATATATTTGTCAATTGAAAATGAATCTGTTAATTTTTTTGTTTCTAAGTACCATGGGGAATATTTAGGGACAATAAAATAAATATAGATCTTTTCAGAGACTAGGTAACTTCCATTTTTGAAAAATCCCAAAATATTAATAGAAAGTAGAGAAAAACCAAGCAGAAGAGCATACAAGGGTACACAGTGTATTGCTTTGCTAGGGCTGCCATAACAAAATACCACAGACGGGTGGCTTAAGCAATGCAAATTAATTTTCCCAAGGTGGTGAGGCTAGAAGTCCAAGATCAAAGTGTCGGCAGTTTGCTTTCCCCAGTGGTCTCTCTCCTTGGTTTTCAGAAACAGCTGCCTTTTTCACCCTGTCCTCGCATTTTTTTCTCAGTTCATGTATGTCCCTGGTGTGTATTCCTTTTCTTGTAAGGATACCTGTCGTATTGGATAAGGGCCTCATCCTTATTACTTCAATTAACCTTAATTACCTATTTAGATGCTGTATCTCCGAATACAGTCACATTGGAGGTTAGGGCTGCCAGAATTTTTTTTCTGGAGGACACAATTCAGACCATAACATACAGTATATTTAAATGTTGCATTTAGTAAATGATTGCTTTCAGTATGCACATTTCACAAAGAAGTAATAAACATTTATTATGTTTGTTTGAAGATAATATCAAAAGCTAACTTTTCAAAATCATTGTGAATAGAAGCCCTAGGCCAGTGGTCGGCAAACTCATTTGTCAACCGAGCCAAATATCAACAGTACAACGACTGAAATTTCTTTTGAGAGCCAAATTTTTTAAACTTAAACTATATAGGTAGGTACATTGTTATTAACTTAATTAGGGCACTCCTAAGGCTTAGGAAGAGCCACACTCAAGAGGCCAAAGAGCCGCATGTGGCTCGTGAGCCACAGTTTCTCGACCAGGGCCCTAGGCCAAGTGAACTTACTGAGTCCTCTCTCTCCGCTGTGATATCCCTGTTATTTAGTCCCCAAATTATCCTGAGTTCTACTTTTCCCTAGAAGCAGCCCCTTTTCACCAAATAAACACTTCTCTTCAATCTGACAGTCAAGTCTCAGCACTGTCCAGATGGGTAAGTACCAGCTCAAATCTGAGAAGAAATTGCCTTCCAGGAATTGCAGGACCTGACTAATATATATATTATTAAGAGTCTGGGTAGCATGTGTAGCGGTGGATCCCGAGGGTATTAGACATGTGGGAGCTGCGTGCAGAACATCAGACTGGAGAGGGGAGAGTTCATGGAGGACGGGAACCTAGCACTACTGCTAACAACCACCTTAGTTTAGATTCCTTACAAGCAGAGACTGAGGCAGAGGTATGTAAGCAGAGTTTTTTGTTGTTATTTGCTTTGTTTTGTATTTTCTTATTTTTTCCTATAAGGGAGCAAAGAAGCACAATAGGGAAGAGGAATGAGCCAACCAAGAATGTGGTCTCAGGCAAAGTGTAGACTTAGCCTGTTCCACATAAATCAACTCGCAGGTTGTCCCTCCTGGCATCACGGGGTGGGGTGGGGGTTGTCTTTTACTAGTATGGTACCCTGTCAGTCTTCGCTGTGGGCGCCTTGGCCTGGGGGAAACTATTGTATCTTAAATGATTTTAAATTTAACGTATTATATATATTATAAATCTTGAATATTAGTCCTATATGTACAAAAAACTAATAAAGATAGAGAAGAGATACATTGAGAAAATACTTTTTACAATATTAATTTTCTTGTAATTGAATTATGCTTCTTCAATCTGCTGAGGTAAATTTCTTTGGATTCTTTGGAAGAATTATCTCTATATAAATTTTATAATCCATTTTTTTTTCATTTTGCCACTTTTTCTGGAAGTAATAACAAGTGGGAAGTGCTTTTTCTATAAAATAATAAATCTGGGTAATATGTTTCTACTTATTAAAAATAGCTATTTTTAAAATTAATCTTTATTGTTAAAAGTAATACAGATGTACCTCCCCCCCATTGACTTCTTCTATTTTTTTTAAATAAATGTCCCTAAGATGTTTGTAATCATTTCTCAGACTGATAATGATCAGTCATTAGCCATAGATATGGGATTACACAGATACTTTAATGACAGGCTTGTCTGTGGCTGTCATAATGCCTTGGTCATACTAGTATATGTACTTGGCCTTTACGTTGTGTACTTGACCATAACATTTTTCATTGTTGTTCATTTTGACATGAAGAAATTGTAGGGTTAGTTGACTACAATATGTCTCCTGTTCAGATTTATAATAAATTGTAACCTATCTTTCTTTTTCTTAACACTTTTAAAATACAGTTGCTAGCCGCACACGCTCCGCTATTTTGGTCTTGTGATGCAGATTTTAAAATCTTAGGAAAAAAAACCCAAACTCTAAACCTTAATTTTGGTAGAATTTAAAGCTCTTGTTATTTCTCCTGGGGGGGGGGGGTTATACAGTTTTTATTTTGCTCTTTTTCACTGGTGCAATTTATTTCACTCTGACTCAAACACAGAATAACCCTGGGAAAAATAGAAACCTCATATACATTATGAAAATTATTTCTCTAGCAGCAGGGACCCTAGAAAATGCCTCTGCTTTTACTTTCATTTTCCTTTGTGTGTTTCCAAAGAATAATTTGTATGTTCCATTTCAGAATAATCTTAGGGTAAAGTGACAAGTCGTGCCTGTATATTTCACTTGGGAAAGAAGAATGTGAACAAATAAAAGCCCTCTGGGTCTTTTTTTCTTAGTGACAGCATCATAACTTCTCTGTTAGGTCCAATTTAGTCACAGGTCTGAAAGCACAACCCAAATATCTACAGTTTATCCCTCTTACTTGTTTGTGGAATATTTCAAAGATGACTGTTAACTGCTAAAATACTAACTTTATTCATAACATGTGAAATTATAATGGAATTATAGAATATTATCAAAGCAGAATTAATAATTTTCTATAGCTGGTAGATTTTATAATTTTATAAAATTGTACATAATTTTATAATATTATATAATTTTATATAAGTTTTTGCAAGAACATTTGAAATAGATTGGATCATTACTTTAAGATGAAATACCAAGATTTAGAACTTGCTTTAGTACTACTATACAATAATCATAATTTCTATCAATTAGAGACATAATAATTATTTTTATGTAACTACTTCAAAAAATGTGCAAGTCTCTTTGGGGATGACGTAGATTATAGAAAAACATTATTTTTCATCCATTATCTGTAGACATAAAAATGAACGAAATGAAATAGAAAATTAAAAAAAATAAACCTATACATCTGTGGTCAATTGATTTTCATTAAGAGATGTCAATGGAATTCAATGGGGAAAATGATAGACTTTCAACAAATGATGATAAAACAATAGAATATTCACACACACACACACACACACACACACACACACTGAACTTGGATGTTTACATAACTACAAATTTTATCTCAATCGATCATTGACTTAAATTTAAAAGCTGCAACAATAAAACCTGTAGAATAAAGCAATGGAAACTTTTATGCACTTGGCTTAGGCAATGGTTTATTAGCCATTAACCCAAAACACAAACCTTAAAAGACAATTTGATAAATTGGACTCTATTAAATTTTTTAAGTTTTCTTTTTTAAGAACACTAAGAAGAAAATGAACCACAGACTGAGACAAAATATTTGTATCTGATAAAGGACTTGTATAAAGAACATATAATAAACCCTCACAGCTCAATAATGTGAAGACAAAAAAGAAACCCAGTTAAAGAGCAGGCTAAGGACGTAAATAGATATGTCACTAAAGAAGATGCACAAATGGAAAATAGACATAGAAAATGGTAAAAAAATAAAAGAAAGTGATGCTCACTATATTAACCTTTTCTTTCATAGGCCGATGCTCAACCACTGAGCCACATGAGCTGAGCATCTATACCATTTTTTAAATGACCTTTTCCCCTGAAAAATGACAATTTTTAAAATGTGGGTTCTCCTGTGAATTTAAGTAGACGTTAATTATGGCAAGTTGCTTACTATAACAAGGCAAATGCATTTTAATCTTTCATAATACTGTATCTTTACTTGCAAATATCTTCTTATCATTTCAAATAAGCACTAAGTGTCAACCCTGGTATATTCTTTATATGATCTGAAGAATCTGTTTTGGGGTCTATTTTATGCACTGTTTACTGATCTTTACTTACCTTGTTTCCCTTCAAAATGTGGTTATTTTAACAATAACTACTTTCCTTTACACATTTCTGTTCTTATGTAACAAGAAAGCATAGCTTTCTTTTGGTAGCACTGGTTTCTGAATAAAAAGCGGTGTGCAAAGAAATCCCTTTGGACTAGGCAAAGTGAAAAAATGAATCAAAGCTTATGCAGAGTATATAGTAAATGCAGATGTGAAAGCTGAATACAATTCCTAATTGTAATTTTCAGCAAGTATTGCGGGATCCAGTCAGGATGTTGACGATTTGGGATTAAGTGTGAACTCACTTGGCACACGCATGGCTCCTTTGCACCTCTTTGGCTTCATTGTAATCACTTCACTGCTGTTAAATTCAACTCTCCATCTATCATTCTGCACTTCCATCTACGCAGGTCGCCATAGCTGGAGGAAACACACATGCCCACTGGCCTCACTTTATGTGTATGATCACTAATCTCCGGTGAACCCCTCATGCTCTCTAACTGTCATGCTATATTTCTCTGTACTCACTCCTCAACTCTCTTAATTAGCTACTTTATAGTTCCCTTCTCTTTTGAAATCTTCAAAGCCTCTCCCATCATCCTCACTCTCAGTTGATGAGCTTAATTTCCATTTCACTGAGAAACAAGATGCAATCAGAGACCAAACGCAAGCTCATTCCATTGCAACTACCCCTTGACTGCATCTGGGCATACTTGCTCTATCTTCTTTTTCAATGAATGTACTTTC
>NW_006284244.1:2377422-2379053 GCF_000327345.1 Myotis davidii
CTCATTCTCTAAGTTTTGATCCCATGTTTTAAAGTAATATGAATATGCCAATGCCTCCCAAATATGTATGGCCAATCATGACTAGTGATAATTTATCAAGCTTTCAGTCCCAACATGTCCTAAATTAAATTTTCCCTAAAACTGGTTGTCTCCAGGGCTTTCTCCAACTCAGTAAAGGTCGAGAACATTTGTCCAGTTGCTCAGGTAAAAAACTTTGAATTCATGTCTCACTCTTTCTCTTACTCCTATATCTAGTTTAGAAGCGAATGAGAGTATTTACAGAATCTGGTTCTACCATAGTTATTATTCTTGTCTCCGCCATCATCTTCTTTTCCTTGGGTATCGACAATAGTCTCTTCTTGCCGGCTCTACTCCATGGCTTTTCGCCTTTCATGTTTTCTCAATACATAAGACAGAGCAATTCTGGTAAAGACTAGCTCTGTCACTCTGCTGCTCAAAACCCTCTCCAGGCTTCATTGAGAACCAAACTTAAATCTGCACACATGACCTCTGAGGTTGTCCTCTACAAATTTCCTTCTTGCTTGCTCTGTTCCAGTTCATCAGCTTCTCAGCTGACTCAAAATAGCCAGTGTCACTCGAATTAACGACCTTTGCACTTGTTCCAAATGCCTAGAACATTTTCCCTAGGTAGGCTCCATGATCATTGACTTCAATTTTCTACTCAAAAATAACTCTTGCGTAAGGCCATCCCTAATCATATTAACTTTAAACCTTGCATCCCTTTTCCCTGCTTTTTTTCCCCATGATACCAATTACCATCTAACATGTTATGCTTTGCTTAATTGTTTATTATCTTTTTCCACTTGAACTCATTTTATTTATGTATTTATTTTTATCATTAGACCACCAGTGGTTAGAATAGTGTCTAGCACATAGCTTCTTAAAATATTTGTTGAGTGAATGAATGAATGCATGGCTGGAGTATATATACACTGTGGTGATTAAATAACATCACTGTTTCCTTCCAGCTCTAACTCATTCATTTAATAAGAGCTGAGAACCTACTAAACTAAATATTGGGGTTACAAGCATGAATAGTATAGTGACCCCACCTTTAAGGAAACCTCAAACTAGCGACAGTTAATACTAAAAGGTTGATCATTATAATAGAATGCGAAGCACTTTATTAGAGGCAAACTTTGATGAGACCAGTTAGATTGATTCTTGAAAAACAGGTAGCACATAAATGATAACATGGAAATGCAGGAGAGAGGGTTGATGTAGTGAAAGCGGCCTGAACAGGAAACTGGGGTGGGAGAGAGGATAAAATGTTCAAAAACAGCCAGTGTATCTGTCAGTGAGGAGGAAGGAGAGAATGATAATGATCTGGCCTAAGGCAGCAGGAGTGTTCTGTGTTTTTATGAAATTTATGTGAGTCATCCTATTTTAGGATATGAGTGCCTAAATAATTTAGAATTGAGCATATAACCCTTTCAAATTATTCAAGATTCAAGCCAATTTATTTCTACTAAGAAAAACCTTATTGTGAAGCTAAAAAATATTAGAAAAGAATTTTCAAAGTAATCTTTTCCAATTTCCTAAAAATTCTTTGGGAAGACTTGCTTTTTATTTTTTTAAATAAAAATGTTCTCTCTCTCTCTCTCTCTCTC
>NW_006284244.1:2379075-2389634 GCF_000327345.1 Myotis davidii
TATATATATATATATATATTCAATACAGAACCATAAGATAAGCATGGCTCCTTAATAAACACATGTAGATGATGATGTCTATGAGTCTATGATAGAGCGAATGAAAACTTTCCTTCCAGTCTCCAAACTAGGATTCATTAATTCCTTGTTGCTTACTGGATATTTTCATTCCAACCCCAGGTTTGAATCAGAATATTTGGGGGTGGGGCTGAAAAATAAACATTTTTAGTATCTTTTCTATTGATACATGTGCAAATAAAGTTTTAGAGCCTTGGCTTTCAAGCTAGAGCTATTTATGTGAGAGAGAACAAAGACAAATATACTAGATTTGAAAGGGAACATTGCTGTTTTCTATTCTGCCCCCTCACCTTACACAGGAATATTTTAGGCCAGGGACTATGTCTCATGTTTCTTTTTATGTGTAGGTTGCTTGGATAGACTCTAACATAACAGGTGGTCAATTAATAACAATGATTATAATTATTCTTTAGAATATTAATAATTTTGCTTTAATTTGAATTAATTTGCTTTATTATAGTCATTCCTGATTGTCAAGAAATCTGATCCACCATTTCCTCACCAGAATTTATATAACTAGACAATGGTCATTTTTTAAATTTTTTTCAGTCCAAATAAGCAAGACATATATTTTGGAAACATCAATATCTTGAGGCAATTATTTAACCTTTTGGATATTTAAAAATAATTTAGCTGTACTAATTCCTGATTGTTCCCTTCATAGCATCTTAGAACATTTTCAATATATTAAATGTCACAAAAATGAGTGATAGTTTCAAATCTCAGTTTTAAGGCTGACATGGTCTATCCTTGTGAAGTTTTCTAGAGAACAACTCCATCAATCTGAATAATTCATTTATGATTCTTTCCCCTTGTCATTCAATAATTTTCTCAAGTTTTACTGCCCAGTAGGGTAGGCACTAGCCACATCTGGCTAAATCTAAAATAAAAGGAAAATTAAATAAACTTAAAAATGCGGTTCCATAGCCACACCAGCATCACTTTAAAGTGTTCAATAGCCACATGTGATGAGTTGCTACTGATTGTACAAGGCATTATGTTTCCATTATCTGTGAAAGTTCTGTTGGACAGTGATTCTTGTTAAAACAACATACTTTCTAACTGGCAACTCTTATCGGAGGCTCAGGAAATTGCCTTAGACAGGGTCCTTTGTGGAGCTTTTGGTACATCTCTGTGTCATAAAGTGGCCCTTAGCTATGCCCCACTCTGATCCTTATTAAAACATGTTTTGTACCAGAAAGGATATTTTTCTTAACCTTAATATTGTATTCCTCACTGAGACTTTCTTCCCACAGTCTATCATTTCTCATTGTTTATTCTTGACCCACATTTTAACTTTTCCACTTATTTGTGTAATCTTGAACATTTCTTTTAATCTTTCTGAACTTAGAATTCTCATTTATGAAGTAAACATGATTATTGTGAGAAAGAAATGAGATTATATGTGTAGAACATTTTGCGCACTGCTTGTGATAGAATAATTTAATTTTTTATATATTTTAAAATAACTTGTAATATATACAATAAGCATTTTTAAATGTTTATTTGCCAGTCTTGTGTTAAGTCCTTTACATATAAACACATACTTCTACACTGCTTCCCTTACTGCTACTACCTTGCTGTATTTCTATCCATACCTACTTGAGAGGGCCATGTAATGCTACCACAGGGAATAGCTTCTCTAATAAACTTTCCAGTGTAAGTTGCCATGATCTCCTTCTCAGACATTGTTCTTTTTTGTCTGATCTTCTGATACTAGGATTGAGGCAAGGTAATTTTTACAGCAGTTTTGCTTTTTATAGAAAGAAGCAGATTCCAGAAATAGTTGTCGGAAATAACTATTACATTCTATATGCTCTTTATGGAGTGGAAAGTCAGAGAGGTAAATTGACCTGCTCAAAAAAAAAAAAAATCACACAACTAAGAGGAAAATGAAGCATTCATGGGTTTTGCTTAGTTCCAAAGTCTCCATTGTCCCATTTTGAGTACTTGCTGGAAGAATAGAGGACTCAAAAAAAGAAAAGAAAAGAATAGAGGACTCAATTCCAGTCTCATGGCCCACTTGGCATGTAAATTCAATAACTGCAGAGTTTGGTTTTGCTCCATGCCCTTTCCGCAGTGCCTAGGACAGTGTCTGACACGGGTCAGGCAGTTTTTGAATGTGGGCCGAAAAATTAGTGCCAACAATGAATTTAGCATTTCACTTGTTAATTCCCTTTAAATTCCACTTCCTAAAATAATAGGCATCACACACATCGATTTTTCTTTACAAAAGTTGCTGATTTCCCCCCCACCATTTACCCTAGGGTCATCTCTTAAAATGAGACAACATTCAAAGAATCACCATGCAAAAAATATTGTGCTTATACTCTAAAGCAGAAAAAGAAAATATTCATTGAAGTGCTTTTTTGTGCCTAATAGAGAAGCTTACTTCTAAGTGATTTCCTCCTCTTAATTAGGCTCATGGTAGATGCAAATTAAAATAATGCATCAGTGGAGTTACAAAATAGGGGAAATCGAGGACCTGCAAAGTTACTTGCAAATACAGATCTGTCCCTTTTTGGGAACAGCTAGGGTATAACCATGTCATTCAAAAAGGACACTTGGGTGCTGCATTGAATGTAATGGAAGAAGCTAGGGAATTACTATGTATAGCAGGTCTTGTAAGAAATCAGTTACTATGGTAACTGCGGCCTCATAGACTGTGTTGAGTAATAGGATTTATTTTAGCACAATCACAGTCTTTTCATTGTGTTTCCGTCCCTAAGAGACAATGAACCCGTGTAACATGGCTACACCAAGAAAATTATCCTACTTAGAAATGATTCCTGTCTTTAATATATGTGGATTGAAGTTTGAATATCAGTATTTGATGCAAATTGTCGTTGTGGTTACCCTTTCAGAGACATTTGGTTAAAACATTCAATGTAAAAATCTCCATATAGTCACTACTGTGACCTGAATACAAATGAAAGAAGAGAGACTGTGATATTAGTCTGTGGTGTGCTTTTTCTACAGGATCATGCAATTATAACCTCTGGCTTTTCAAATAAATTAAACTTTGCTACAACTGCAAATTGAATTGCCATTATTCAATTATCTTTTTTTCCCTTTCCATTTCTGAGCTTTCCTTAGAGATATTCAAATTCCTAGCATCCACCTCAGAATGGTCACACAGCTTTTCCTCTAAGTAGGTTATGAACAGCAAACATGGCTATTTTAAAACAAATGCTGAGGCTCACCTTTATCTCTATTTCCATTTGGAAGAAGAAAGTTTCTGTCTTCACAGAGTGAATGAACTTTAAAACCTCAGATTCCAGTTGACAGGTGCACATTATTCACAAGTGACTGTCCGTGGACCATAACCTTATAATTATTCTGCTGAAAGACATTTTTGTCACTCGCTAAGAACAGACTAGATCAAGAGCATATCTCCCTCGGGTGTGCATGCTGTCTGACATCTTGCAAAGTTTTGCCGACAGAAGGAGCATTTCCCAGAAAGGTGAAGCGTTCCTTTTTTAGTGCAATTTAGCTAAGAATAAAACACATCTCAGTTCGGATTTAGGCTCCTGGAGTTTTAATCCTTGCCATAGACAATGGCATTGACTAAGCCAGTCGCTTTATCACATACTGGATTCATCACCTAAAATTGATACCCAAACGTCTTATCTCCTTTTCCTTAACTGAGATGATATGTACCATAACATGAATTCACCCTTATAAAACAGGCTTTCTGTTAAGTTTAAACTCTCTTTTTGTTACAGGAGAGGGGCTTGTTTTCCCCAGTTGCTAGTGGAAGTGGAGTTTTTGGGATGGAGGACGAAATGTAGTAGAAAGCTTTGTGTCCATGGAACTCTGGGTTTCCGGAGTCCCATTGCCCTTAGTCCAGTCATAGAAGAAGTGTAGCTGGGGTTTCAGAAGAGCAAAAATCAAAGCCGGTGCTCAGAGCTTCCTTTCCATGTTGGAGCCGGGTCCAGTCCAGCATCAGGCTAACTTATCTGTGTTTTCCTATTGTAATCTTTCAGTCCCTTGCATTCAGGGTCCACAGGGCCACATGGCTGTGGAGGAAACACAGTCTGGTTGTTCCCTGGGGAGTGCACGTTGCAGCTTCCTAGTGATGCTGCCCAAATGACATGTCCATAATGTCTGGCTTCTCTTTGCTCCTTTCCTATTATTAATAACTAGCTAATTACAATGTTATCATATTGGATTTAAATATTATTATTCTGTGCTCTTAATATGGATCATCATGAACTCCAAGAAAAAGACCTAACATTCTAAATTATTTAAAGTAACAAAAATTAAGCTCAGCACCATTTTGCTGAGTCATTCCAGGGAACATTTGGTGGGTGATTTTTAAACCAGTAGGGAGAAATGCCTGCAGCACCTTCTTGAGACAATCTGATTACGCCTTATTGCCCCAGATCCTGGAAAAAGAGTGCTTCATCTCTGCCTCCTAATAGTCTCCTGGACTAAAAGTTAACGGTAGAACCAGAGGGCAGGTGCAGTTGCCTTAAACAGAAGAGGCAGGACACGTGCCTGGACCAAGCTCATCTCCATCACACCCTGTTCCTTTTCTCCCCATGGACAGAACACACAAAAGGGCCGGGTAGAGTTCATGCCCACATCTGTTTTTGCCTCTATCTTGTGAGACTGCAGTATCAAACTTGAATTTTCACAGCACTAATCTTCAAGCTGCATTCGCATTTGCCTGGCCTGAATGGAAGTAGCCCAGGGGCTGGCAGGTGGCTCAGGCAGGGCTGCAGATGTGCTCCGGGATATTTTAAACATGTAGCTCTGTCTGATTTCGTTTTTGATTCTACACTGCCCATGTTTTCCATCTGTTCTCAGGGTTTCATTTAACACTGCATTCGGCTACAGCAGGGCTGTTAATCACTCCCTGCATGTGACAAACCAGGGGAGAGTTTAAGACACTTTGACATCTCCCCTGAGCGCCACTTCTCTCCCTTCTTCCTGAAGGTCAGGTCTCAGGGTTGTACACCTTCTCCAATCTTACACCTGCATGCAGGCTACTGAGATCCCAGCCCCTTCTCTGTGTTATTTGACCCAGATTTTCTAACCATGCCAGCTGTCTCAGTGCTCTCAGTGAGGGAGACAGAAGTAGATCGCCCCAAAGACTGGGGCTTGGGGTGTAGACTATATCTACTCTTTCTCCTAAGAGAGAAATTGCTAGCTGAATGGATCTCTCTCATCTTTGCGCTGAGGCAGCTTGGAGGAGGGTCTGACACAGAGTAAAACTGCTCTTCGTATCCATTTCTAAAGTATTTCATGGTCTTGTGTTTCTCTGAGATGTACATTCTTAACTGGAATTCAGATTTCTCATAAAGGTATGTTTAGCCAAATACTGTTGTTTCATCAGTGTCCCTCTTGAGGAAGATGTAGGCTGAGACTTTCTCATCTGGCATCTTGCTTATCCCACTCCTAACACTTTCTAAATGATTTCTCTGTTTACAGATTTCATCATTTTCACCCCCTCACAATACAAACTCCAAGAAAGTAGGAAACTCTTGTGTTCTCTTTGCTAGAAGAGAATCTGGCTTGTCATGTGTGCTTCATAAATATTGTTGAAAGATGGGATGTACTCTCCTTGGAAATCATGGTATTTTTGTTGTCACGAGTCCCTTGTCCTACACTTGTTTGAGATGGAATAGAGCAGAAAGCTCTGAAAGAAGATGAAGACTGAAACAAATCCTGAACCCAAAGATAAATTGACATTCTGTTATGTCAGGTAAGTGAACAAAGGTAAGTGAACTAGAGAGAAGGAGAGCAGACATACGCAGTACACTTTCTGTTTCTTGGACATAACGACCAAGTATGAAGTTACGGGTATCAGGATAAAGTACTTTTAAAATGTGGTAGCAACAGCAGGTGTAATTCCATGATTGTTAGTCCACTTGGATTATTAGATGATCCTATTTTGGGAGATAATTTCCTTCGAGTGGGAAGATAGAGCCACATTTGTCACTGCTACTGCTTTGATTCTTTTTATTACTTAGCTTTTCACTTGCTCTAAGGCTCCCAAGAGGCTGTGAGTTCCCTGAAGGCAGGTAAAACTCTTTCAGACACACAGAATTCTCACACTTCTCAATATTCACAAAGTATGTTCTCAGGCAACCTCTGTTTCAAATATATTGATTAACTTGTCTTGTATCACATATGTAGTAATTAGGACAATATGTCTGACTTGGACCTCTTATTAAGTAAACAATCATAACTGTCCAAATTGTGAGAAATTCTTCAAAATTGCTGCCCTATACTTTTCAAAATATCAAATATCATGAAAAACAAAAGGGGGATACTATTCTAGAGTAAAGGATATTAAAGAGGCATGATATCTAAAGGGAATCAATGCACAATCTTTCATTAGATTCTTGATCAAAAGAAAAAAAAACAACCATAAGGTTCTTATTTGCATGATTAGAGAAATTTAAATAGGGAAATTAGTATATAGGTAACATTGTCCTATTTATGTTAAATTTCTTAAGTGTGCTAATTATGTTGCATTTTATTAAGGAAAATATCCTGCAAAATACTTAAGGATAAAGTATCACGTGTCAGTATGTCTTCAAATGACTCCAATGCTTCTATTTATAGCCAAATAGGCAGACAGGGAGAGGGAGAGGGAGAGAGATGTTAAAATGTGATGAATTTGGGTGATTGATACGGACACTCATTGTATGCTCTTGCAATATTTCCATGACTGGGAATTATTTTAATAAAAAGTTTGGATGGAAAAGTAAATTGATGAATAAAATAAAATAAAATTGTATTTTGGAGTTTTTATTTATAGGTACACTTTGTTTCTTTTAGAAGGGAGAAAAGAGGATTCACTGTATTTTGTAAGCTGATGGTTCCAATAGCTTGAAAATCTCCCAAATATAGTAAATTTCAACAAGTATTTGATATCTTGATTATTTAAAGACATTTTGAAATATGGGGGAATGTGTCATATTTAGCAATAGGACAAGAGGGTTCTGTTTCCTTGGAATGTGTAGGACATACTTTGGGGATTATAATTTGTGTTATGAATGTAACACATAAGGGATGAATTATATTTTGAACAAATACATTATGTAAGTTTTCTAACAGTGAAGGATATTTTCCTCATGATTAAAGGCCATTGAAATTGCTATAGGAATGTACATATTTACATTTCTTTAAACATTTCCATTCACCATGTATAAACATGAGTTATATTTTCTGGAGTTTCACTTATTTAGGTCACTAGAAAGATATATTTTAATAGAGATTCCTTAAGAAGAGTACATATATCGCTTTCTTAATATAAATTCCTCAAATGAAGGTATGCAGATTAAAGAGGTGTTTCATTTTTGAAAAGGCCAATTCTCAGAAAGTACATATTGAAGGACAGAGTCTCCTAGCCAGGCTATGAGCTCTTTGAGATCTGGAACTCACTATTTTTTTCCCCGAGACTTGGGAAGGGTCTACCACGGGATAGGTACTTTATAAATATCGGGTGATTCACCTTGATATCCGCATTATTTTAATCATTGCCTTTTATAATTTAGTACAAATTTAATGCAAGCAATAAATGAAACAAATAAAATTATGAATATAGACAATTTCTGATAAAATATTAATTTATTTTCAAAATCTTTAAAATATATCATTGAGAATATAACAGCCAGAGCAAAGGTGCTCCAGTAAGAGCATTAGTTTATTGTTTAGTTTATCTATTCAACAAATAGTCATTAAACGCTCACTACATGCCAGACACTATTAAAAGTTCTGTGAATAAAGCCCGACTTGGAAAAGATGTATTCCATGTACTTATAGGGGATTAAGCCAATACATGAATTGAATTAAAAAAAATGTATCAGTTGGTGATATGCTCTTGGGGGAAGAGTAGGGAAGTTAATAGGAAACACCTGGGTGGGTGGTCACAATTTTTAATAGGGTTACCCATACATTTTCATGGAAAAAAAGGACATTTCAACAAAAACCTGAAGGTAATAAAAAAGAAGCCATTAAGATACTGGGAAGAGTATTCTCGACAGCAAAAGCAGCAACTCAGAGGCCCTGTGTTAGAAGTGCCTGCCACATTAGAGGGAAGATGAAGAAGCTAATGAGCTCAGAGCAAAGACTGAGTAGTCCCCTCTTATCCTCAGTTTCGCTTTCTGTGGTTATAGTTGTCCACGGCTAACTATGGTCTGAAAAAATTAAATTTAAAATTCCAGAAATAAACAGTTCATTAGTTTTAAATTGTGTTCCATTCTGGGTAGTAGGATGAAATTTCGCACCATCCTGTGCCTTCTCACCTGGGATGTGAACCATCACTTTGTCCAGTGTATCCAATCTGTATACACCCCCTGCTTGCTGGTGACTTAGTAGCCATCTTGCTTATCAGATCAACGGCAGTATTATCACATGGCTTGAATTCAAGTAACCTTTATTTTACTTAATAATGGCCCCAAAGTTCAACTGTAGTGATGCTGGCAATTCCAATATGCTAAAGAGAAGCCACAAAGTGCTTCCTTAAATTAAAAAGATAAGTATGTATAGGAAATAACATAGTGCATAGAGGGTTTTGCTTTGGGGATTAAATTATATTTAGGCTGTATTTTTTTTGTCAATCTTTTACATATGTAATTTTCTTTGTTTATTTACTTTTTTCTAAATATTTTAATTTTATTATTTTGATTTCTGGTCTCAATGTACTTCTCTGTATTTCCCACAAAATGTATTCTCTCCTTTGCATTTTTGCAATATTAACATTATTTTTCTTAAGGGCTTTTTATTTGTTTTTTGTTTTTGCCTCTAGTTCTTTTTCCTGAAACTATCAACTCACATTTCATCTCTTCCTGTTATCTTGAAACCATTGCCTGGAGTCCTTTTGAAGAAGATCAGTGGTCTTCTTCAATAAATGTGATTAATTCAGTAAGATGCTTGAATTCTTGGCAAAGTATTTGGTCATCAATTTTTAACTGATCCATTGGTAGTATGTATATTCATTTCAGTAAATGTTCATCAATTGTTAATTTTTCTGTTTTCCTTCCATTTTTCCCCCCTTAGGTGTGTATTTTGGAGGGTCCGATGCTGTGTTTTAAACTCATCTTTGAATAATTTGTATTTCCCCAAACCAGCCATCAACAAGGGATCCCGTGGAGAGTGAGGTGACAGTGCTGCCCTCCAGGCTTCATAGTCCACAAGCCTCCCGCGGCCCTGCCGCAGCCAGAGGGCTCCCTGCAGACGTGCTCTCCCGCTGCTGCTGCATGTGGCGCTGCTCATTTTGCCTCTGAGAGAAAGCCATATCTAGAAGACATCTTCCAATGCCACTGACACAGCAGCTCCTCCAGTCTTGTTGCGAAGAATAGCTATAATTTCTGCACAGGATAAGCTCCTCACTTTTAAGAAATATATTCTCTTCTGGCACAGGCCAAGATCTGATTCCTTGAGCTCTTGTTCACCATATTTTCCCTCTACTTCTTCCCGAATCACTTCTGCTCCATCTTACCTGCTTTTGCAAACCTTCCCACATATTTTTGAGTCTAAAAATTTTATCTTTTTCTTAGCTTTACTGAATGTGTGGTTTGTGGCTTTATTTTTTTTCCTCTCTCTCTTTTTTAAATACAAATTTGGGGAGGAGAAGTAAAAAGAAAGATAATTATTTATTTTAGCTGAATCCTTATATGGACTAAACATACATTATGGCTTGAATTCTTGAAAAATTTGTACTTTGATTTTTTTTATTGTTTTGTGTTTGTGTGTGTGTGTGTGTGTTTAGGATGAGGAAAGCAGAGAAAGAGAAACATCAATTGGTTGCCTTCCATATTGGTGTATGAATGATGCTTCAACCAACTGAGCCACCTGGCCAGGGCTGTACTTTGATTTCTTAAAAACTATCCTCACATATTTCTTGGGAAAATATAGCTTATAGTTTAAAATTCAATTTTTTCTCTATCCTGAGATTCTATTTTGGGAAGTAGAAAGTGACTTGTTTCGACCAAAGCTCCATATATGTTATTGGCTTCTACCATTCATAAGTGTGTGCTGATAGAAATTTGGCATATCAAGGTGAATAGTTATGAAAATATTAACTTACTTATCTTGTGCCACAAAATAATAATCTGATTTTACCAGCTATCAACAGTATCAATACCAGATTAGAAAAGTCTGTGTGACAATCTGAGTTATGCCTTCCTGGGAATGCGAGAGTTAAGTACCATTCTGGTTCTCTAAAAAATAAAATCTTTGCCCTAGCCAGTTGGGCTCAGTGGATAGAGCATTGGCCTGCAGACTGAATGATCCCAGGTTTGATTCCAGTCAAGGGCACATACCCAGGTTGTGGGTTTGATCCCCAGTAGGGGACTTACAGGAGGCAGCCAATCAATGATTCTCTCTCATCATTGATGCTTCCTTCTCTATCTCTCTGAAATCAATAAAAATGTATTTTAAAAAGAGGTAAGATTCATAGTGCTTTAGGTTATAGTAGGGTAATTTGATTTCTTCATGGAGAGAGAGAAAGGGTAACAAATACA
>NW_006284244.1:2390046-2391185 GCF_000327345.1 Myotis davidii
ATTAACTAAGTTTTCATTAATATCTTTTTATAAACTGTCAATAGATTATGCCACAAGTCATGTAGATATATAGTTTCCTACTGAAATAAATAGAATGTATTTTAATTTTAAAATTATATTTAAATGTATTATTTCAGTCTTTCAATAATTGGAAGACCACTTATAAATAGGATTGATGGCTTTACTTTTAAACTGAAAGATGTTTTAGTTTTATTGACAGATTGACACATAAAAAAAGGTTACCTTAGAAGTGTGTTGTTTAAAGGAGTTTCTGACCAACTTTTGACTCAGGACTCTGAACTGCCTGCTTATTAATAGATGAAAGAAAGATGAATGCAATGCAATACAATTACTTGGCTTTTTCTAATACAAACACCAAAATTAAGGGCAAAACTCATCTATAATAATAAAAGGGTAATATGCTAATTAGACAGGGTGTCTTCTGAATGTCATTCTTGATGAAGCCGGGGCTGGAAGGAAGCCATCCCGGGCCCCTGGTGCCTGTGGGAGGCCAGAGAAGGGAAGACTGGGTCCCAGGTGCCAGAAGGAAGCCAGTGCCAGCAGCCAGGGGAAGGAAGGCCTACTCTTGCACAAATTTTCATGCATCAAGCCTCTAGTTTTATTATATTTTGGTTAAATATGTCTTTTATAAGAGGCATCTCTATTTCACAATGTTACTTCATGGTACTCCAAAGTAGAAAAGCCCATGCAGTTTGTCAAGAGTGATATAATCAGCAATGCTGCTGTGGAGTTGAAAATAAGGGTTGGGATAATAAGGAATCTGAAGAATTCATGTAAATGAAATCTCAAAGTGCCGGGAGCCGAGAACCTAGCATATGGCGCCCGAACAGGGACCCCTAGGTAAGCGCCCCGCACTCGGGACGGATCGGACTCCACCGTAGGAAGAGGGTGGATAGTCTTCGCCGACTCCGTCCACACCTTTGGGAACCCCTGGAACAGGATTCCCATAGGCAAGCCCCCCCCCCTCATTGAGCCATAGGTAACCCCCCCCATTGAGAACCCCCACATTTGGGACGGATAGGACTCCACCAGGGTACTGAAGACCCCCCTATAGAGGATAAGTAGGGTAAGAAGGTGGACAGTACAGAACTTAGATTGAGAAGATGTGCCATATAGTG
>NW_006284244.1:2409402-2411391 GCF_000327345.1 Myotis davidii
AATATATTAGTAGAAAAAAAATTTGAATAAAACATATAATGTTAAAATTAATGTTGACTTTGAATACGTGAATGAAGATATTGTTTAACTTTTAATAAGATTTTGATAAAAAAATCTAAAATATTTAGTATATTCTTTGAATGCACACACAAAAATTAGGCAGCCCTGGCCGGTTTGGTTCAGTGGATAGAGAGTCAGCCTACAGACTCAAAGGTCCCAGGTTCGATTCCAGTCAAGGGCACATACCCAGGTTGTGGGTTTGATCCCCAGTAGGGGACTTACAGGAGGCAGCCAATCAATGATTCTCTCTCATCATTGATGCTTCCTTCTCTATCTCTCTGAAATCAATAAAAATGTATTTTAAAAATAAAAATTAATTTTAAAAAATAAAATATTTAATTAAAAATATAAGGAATAAGTAAAAAAGTGTACCAGATATTATGTGTTGCTCCAAAGGGAATGGATGTGGCAGGAGTTCTAGGCCTGGTCTCTATAGGTACATGTTCCATTCTAAGGAAATTAAGATAAGGTTGTCTCAATTGGAACAATGAGATATAATTAATAAGTTATAATGCATTCTGATTTCATCTGAGATAGTACTTTGGTGCATATGTTGAATTCAAAATTTTTCATATTTCTTGTTTTTAGTAGTAAAACAAAAGTACACAATGATACCACATTTTACATTATTTTTAAAGGTGCAATATGGTGGCCACTGAATATTATCTCTAGGACAGAAATCACTATCTACAAAACACTGACTTAATCACTCAAAACCATCTTGATTAAAGCTTGAGAAGCCACTTGAATTAGTGTGGACCTTAAACACCATCAAAATCTTCTATGACTACAGCTGAACTACAATTGTGTTTAAAGTGCTCCTTGTAACAAACAGCAACTCACAGGAGAGAAGAATGTTGAGAGAAACAGTATAAATTTGCCAGCAAAAACATCTCTTAAACTCAATTTTGTGTGAGATAATTCAGCTGCATGGGATTAAATAAGTTTTCATTAATATCTTTTTATAAACTGTCAATAGATTATGCCACAAGTCATGTAGATATATTGTTTCCTACTGAAATAAATAGAATGCATTTTAATTTTAAAATTATATTTAAATGTATTATTTCAGTCTTTCAATAATTGGAAGACCACTTATAAATAGGATTGATGGCTTTACTTTTAAACTGAAAGATGTTTTAGTTTTATTGACAGATTGACACATAAAAAAAGGTTACCTTAGAAGTGTGTTGTTTAAAGGAGTTTCTGACCAACTTTTGACTCAGGACTCTGAACTGCCTGCTTATTAATAGATGAAAGAAAGATGAATGCAATGCAATACAATTACTTGGCTTTTTCTAATACAAACACCAAAATTAAGGGCAAAACTCATCTATAATAATAAAAGGGTAATATGCTAATTAGACAGGGTGTCTTCTGAATGTCATTCTTGATGAAGCCGGGGCTGGAAGGAAGCCATCCCGGGCCCCTGGTGCCTGTGGGAGGCCAGAGAAGGGAAGACTGGGTCCCAGGTGCCAGAAGGAAGCCAGTGCCAGCAGCCAGGGGAAGGAAGGCCTACTCTTGCACAAATTTTCATGCATCAAGCCTCTAGTTTTATTATATTTTGGTTAAATATGTCTTTTATAAGAGGCATCTCTATTTCACAATGTTACTTCATGGTACTCCAAAGTAGAAAAGCCCATGCAGTTTGTCAAGAGTGATATAATCAGCAATGCTGCTGTGGAGTTGAAAATAAGGGTTGGGATAATAAGGAATCTGAAGAATTCATGTAAATGAAATCTCAAAGTGCCGGGAGCCGAGAACCTAGCATATGGCGCCCGAACAGGGACCCCTAGGTAAGCGCCCCGCACTCGGGACGGATCGGACTCCACCGTAGGAAGAGGGTGGATAGTCTTCGCCGACTCCGTCCACACCTTTGGGAACCCCTGGAACAGGATTCCCATAGGCAAGCCCCCCCCCCTCATTGAG
>NW_006284244.1:2411907-2422624 GCF_000327345.1 Myotis davidii
GAAACGCCCTAACCTTTGGAATAGAGATTGATAGGATTAGTATCACCTGGTATAAATACAGATGCAACAAGACAACAGGAGACAGAACTGAGAGACAGAACTTACAGGCAGACCTCAGAAGGCAGACCTCAGAAGGCAGACCTCAGAAGACAGACCTTAGAAGACAGAACTTAGAACACAGAACTTAGCAGACAGGACCTACACAGAACCTAGAACTTCTCTGGAGAGAACATGGCAAAAGATCCTGGACAGAACCTGGCTACAGAACTTGGTTGGAGAACCTAGACAGAACCTGGCTGAAGAACCTGGCTACAGAACCTAAACCGAACCTGGCTGGAGAACCTAGCGAGAGAACATGGACACAGAACTTGGCTGGAGATTGTGGCTAGAGATCCTGGCAAGGCTGCTGACCAACTGAACTCTGTCTCCGTGTCATCCCTTCTTCGCCGACTCTGTCCACACCTTTGGGGACCCCTGGACCTGCTGGGGCTGGACCCCGGCATCAAAGGGGCATGCTTAATCTGAAATCTAAATTTTATTCGGAGGCCATGGCGCAAAGATCAAAGCTTTTTATTAAGATACATCTAATAATATCTATATACATATAAAAGCCCAGTGACCAAACAGCAGAACGACCAGAATGACAACCAGAAGCTGCCCCCTGGTGGTCAGTGTGCTCCCATAGTGGGAGCAGCCACTCAGAGGGCATGTCCACAGCTGCTCAGCTGACCGGAATAAGCAGCGCTCCCACAATGGGCTGATTTCCACAGGCCACACCACCCACCATTGCACGAATCTGTGCACCGGGCATCTAGCTTTTTATAAAATTAGTATATAGGTATTTAGAACAATCTGTGTTAGGAGTATAAAGGACACAAAATAAATCAAAGCTGAACCCTGAGTTATGAGTCTTGGAAATGAGTCCTGCCCCAATTCAGATGGGAATCCTCTAGGTACCCCAGATTCTTCCCCTATTCCTGGAAACTGAAGATAAGACCAGTGTGGGTGTGCATTGCACACTGGAAGGCAATGTGCCCATTGAGGCCAGAGTGATGTTTTAGAACTATGTACATTGATGGAGTACAGGGAGAGGCTATCAAGGGAAAGAAGAAGAATAAAATAGGTAATAAAGAAAAAATATCAGGGAGAGAGAGAGAGAGAGAGAGAATCAGAGAGAGTCAGAGCAAGGGACAGAGACCTTTTTTGGTTTCTGAAAATGTTTAACATCTTTGTTTTAGTTCATCTGTAGCTCTTGTCCTGGGGTTCCATAAGATACTAGTAAGTTCTCTAAGGAAATCGTTTTTTCTTGTACAAGTTTTAGGGGTTTTATAACCCAGGAGACAAAGTATTTCAAAATAGAACAATATATTTATTTGTACTTATATTAATTCACACATTTTTATGTCACAGACAATTCCATTATTCTGTGTGATGTGACATGGGCTTAGTTAGTATTTAGATAGCCCAGCTGGCACAAAGCACCAAGAATTAGATGCCTTATGAAACCAAGAAGCATGATGAACTAAGCTCTTAAGCTTATAGTCAAGGATTTTGTACTTTAAGACATACTTGTAGGTTTACTTGCTTATTTCCTGTTCCATTCTAAAAAATAATTTGAATAAGGTTGGATTACTAGTTATATCTAAATTAACCATCATTAATCATCTATCATCATGTGCAAGCATTGGGCTTTATCCAAGACATACAAAAAAGCACAAGACATGGTGTTTTAAGCCCAGCAATTTACAATCTAGTTTGAGAGCTAGAATACAGGGTGGGGCAAAAGTAGGTTTACAGATGTGGGTACGTGAAACACAGAGTTTATTCTTGTAGTAATATTTATTAATTATGGTATTATTTTCCATAAGAACAACTGTAAACCTACTTTGCCCCACCCTGCATGCACATCAGATATTTTCCACTGTAGTGAGCAACTGGCAGAGGAAAGAGATAGATGAGTTTGGGAAAAGTTTGGTGGAGAGGAAATGTGGGCAAGAGCCTTTATTGTGGTTTTTGAGGGGAGAAATGGATGAGACAGGGGAGGCAGGCTAAACAGGTTTAGGATTAGCTAATTTGAGTAATCACATAAAAAACGTAATGTAGCCTGAGCAGCATGGCTCATTGGCTGAGCATCGACCTATGGACCAGGAGGTCACGATTCAATTCCTGGTGCATGTGGGCTCAGTCCCCAGTGTGGGGCGTGCAGGGGGCAGCCTATCAATGATTCTCGCTCATCATTGATGTTTCTATCTCCCTCTCCCTTACTCTCTGAACTCAATACAAATATATTTAAAAACACCCATAATGTATACATATGGTAAGTGATAAAGTCTGAAACAAGGGCAAGATTGCAAGGGACATTTTTTTGTTCCTCAAAGAAACCCCCATGATGATGCAGCCATGAGCAGCCGGAAATAGAGGGTGGTACTGGTAGCAACATGCTGAGTTTGGCCACACAGCCAGGAAGAGCTGCTCAGATCCCTCAGAATCTCCTTCAGTTTTCTTATTGTCCTTTTTGATGTCTGTTTCCTGGACCCCTGTCTGCTCTCCCTCAAATCCATACTACAGTTCTATTGACTAAAGGCAGATAATGAAAGGGCCAAGCTTTCTCCCCCTGATTCACTCTGATACATCCCCACCCTGCCCTCTCACTGCTTAATGAGACAGATACCCATTTACCGAAGATCAAAATATCATTTAATTTTTTTTTTTGCATGGCTCTAGCTCCATATAGAAAGTGCAAAACTCGCATCTTTTTCTTCTTTTATATAAAAATACCACCCAAGTAGTTACTGAATCTCAGGGAAGGGGCTTAGAGAGTGGTTTATTTTAGAGTTAACAAATAGTGAAAGAACCCTTTCTGGAATTTTTGCTTGAAGGGACATTTCAGGTTTTGTAAAACGTATTAATTTGGTGCCCAGCAAAAAAGATGAAGCACCTACATTTCCATCAAGAATACTCAAGGTCTCCTTGTTAGGTTTTGAGGCTTGACACATGCTTTCCTTCACAGCATCTTTCAACCCTGGGCCTTTCATCGCTGGGAGGTGATTGTCACCTGGCAGGTATACTTATCTCCCTATTGCATCTAGAAAACTTGAGACACATGGGTTTCTTCCTTGGAGCCTTATCAATTTTTAATCTGTAAAAATAGCTAGTGTTTACTGACTACTCTACATTCTTTGTGTCAAAACAAATCAAGAATCACAGGTTTGCCCATCACTTCTAACACTCACAATTATGGTTCTTTTTCCTAATTTTCAAGTAGTGTCACCATTCCAGGGTGATCTCTAAAAAGTTTCATGGAAAGGGTTCCTAAGTTTTTTTTTAAAAGTACACATTTAATTATGGTGAATGCACCACATATTTAAATGCATTTGATATTCCCACAGAATGCTTGAATTTTAATATACTGTAAGAAAAAGAACTTCAATCTCCAAAATGTGTTCTATTCATTATTGCACATCTTCCCTATTTATTTAAATAGTTCTTCCTGCCCTATTTTGAGAAAATTCATCAATTAATTTTTTCTTTATATAATACATTCCTCACCGACCCAAGGTCGGAAAGAGCATCTGCAGCTGTCAGGAGAAGGTGTCAGGACGGACTGTGAGAATAAGAGCTTTTTAATAGAATTTAACAGCTGGGGAGCAGACACACGTATTAGGGAGTGTTTTTCTTATGAACTGGGCCTCCTGAGCCCCCAGCTGCTTTCCTCAGAGGACAATGGGAGAATAAGAGAGTGTGTGTGTCACGGCTCAAACCTCACTCAGCGTCATCTCTCCGTCTTCCTTCCTCTCTTCCCTTATCTCGGACTGTGACCAGATGCCACACTTAGCAGCAAAACTATCATAAATGGTTCTCAGCTAGTTCACCCAGAGTCTGGGGCAGACCTAGCCCTCCCAGTGGGCACTAATCCCATGAAATGGGTCAATGGCACTAAGAGATATAAAGTCAGTCAATATTTATGAGATTAACCTACAATAAATTTATGATCTTCTAGGAAAAGGCAATTATCAACATTGATTCAAGGGAAGTAGCATTATTTGTAGATGGTATGGATATCTACCTCAAAAATCTAGGAGGGTCTACTGAAAAATTATTCTAATTAATAAGAGGATTCAATAATATAAGATTAACATACACAATAAATAACTCTCCCATACATCTGTAATGATCACTTTGAGATAAGCAGTGTGGGGACAATTGGCTATTAATCTAGAAAATTAGCTCACAATATTATTTATGCACACATAAGCAATCCAAGTAGATTGAATAGTTAAATAAATTATATGAAATTATAAAAGAATCAGAAGAAAATATAGAAAAATGGTTTATTAAAATTATAGTGGGGGATGCGGATGCTTCTTAGCATATTTGTCATCAGGGGAAGAGCATGGGTAAGTTAATGGCAATTATTCTCATTTTTGCTTGGGGCAGGTTTCAATTTCCACACACATTTTTTTTTTTCCTGCAGCTGCACACTTGACCCTAGATAGGTGAGTCAAAAAGAAAAACTAATAAAAGACCAGCCTTAAGGCTAAGTTTCAGAAAGTGAGTGAAATATGAAAATGTATCTGCTGGCTTTTACCATTTCTCTCATTCAAGCAGCCATTTTGCCAACAGTAAGACATAACTAGTAACTTTTTGAGAAAGATACATTTGGGTATTTTCTTGGCTAGCTAGTATTAGAAATGTGGGTGTTCAAATAACCAGTATTTTATTTTATTTTTATTTGTTTTTAATTTTTAAAAATATTTCTTGTTGAAAGTATTACATAGATCCTTCTTTATCCCCCATTAACCTCTTCTAGCCCACTCCCATCCTGCCCCCGCCCCACACCCTCACCACCCTATTGTCTGTTTCCAAGGATTATGGTTATGCATATATGCATACAAGTTCCTTGGTTGATCTCTTCCCACCCACCTTCCCCTGCTTCCCTCTGAGTATTAGAAATTTATTTACCAGTGGAAAGGGGAAGAATAAGAATATTTTCGTAGTCCTAGTTTACCTTTTAAACAACTTCAAATAAAATTTTATCAACATAGATTTGGCCAAGTAAAATTCCAGTCTGACAATGGCCATTAAGATGACAATAATCTGTCTTCCTTTGATAACTAATTCCCATTGTTTTGAACCAAACGTATTAACACAATGTAAATTTCTAAATTTGTTGCATAACTCTGGCATTCTTTTCTTGGTTCCTTTTCCTTGAGGGAATATGGGCCACTAGTCATCACAGATGCAGCCCTCCATTTCAAATGTAACCTCTGAGGAATTATAAAATAATTTTGCCTCAAGGTGGAGCTCTTATATTTTCAGAAGTGAAAATGACTTGCAACAACTTTGTTTTATTGTAGAACGTTGTTATAATCCTGAGGAGAAGTCCCTTAAGTTTTTAATAAAAATGGCAGATTACCATTTCTCCTCCTCTGCCTTTTCTCTCTCGGTCTGGAAGGCAGTGATTAAGATTACAGGGACAGCACACGGTGACCCACAGAAGTCACTGTCTGTCCCTCCACCGTCAGTTCAAGCTGGCACAGGCTCTTATCAGGACATTTGGCAAGGAACCCTTTTGGCAGGGCGGGCTGCATAAAGATTATACAAACACGCACATAAAGTTGTCTAAACCTCAAATTGTCTTTATTAGTTCAAGTATACATATGAGAGGTTATAAACCGAGTTTTACATGTATGTTCTCTGATGCCCTAAATAGGGCTATTTCAGACAATTATGGCAGATTTCCAAATCAATGTGACCCTGGATATAGTCAACTCTGATATCACAGGTTTGTTTGGGTATTTTTTTCTTTTTGGACTAAACAGAAACAGTCTTATCAGAAAATACCAGCTGCTGAGGTAAGAAATGTCAGCAGGATAATAGCATTACAAAGTTTAATTCATCAGATTAGGGGGGGAAAGTAGTCATTCTGGGAACAAAGAGTCTTTGAGGGATTTTTACATTCTTATTACACTTATTTTATAAACTATTAAACATAATGTGTAATTTCTACTCAAAAGTTATAAATAACACACAATGTATTTTTTCCACCACATTTTGGCTACTCTTAGCTGATGGGAAAGTCTCACCGAGAAAATTTCAGAGAATATTCTTCCTTTTAAAGGAAGACTGCATAGGTTTCTCACCCAACCCCCTCCTTCTTTGGTAGAGGGAAAAAAAGGCTTTTGTAAGGATTTTTGTAAACTATGAAGTGCTTGGAATCACCATTACACTACAGTAGAAATTACACTTTCTGCCGCATGGACGGGGAAGTCATGAAGACAATAATATGTCTAGTATATTGATCATCATAAGATGCCAAATTATGGAAGAATTTGAATATTCTGCTCATAATAAAGTGATAGTTATTGAAGACAGAATATTATTGTAAACAAGAATTTTTAGGTGCTGTGTGACATCATGAAACTCCAACAAACATATAATGTTAATGTGTGTGAAAACAGCCAGATATCAAACATGATTTCCCAGTTCCCTGCTCCCTGTCCTGAGTGGGCCTTGGATAGGAGGAGTCAAAAAGGGATGGAGCAGAGTGAGATGGAGAGGATAGGAGCTTCCTGCACCCCCAACTTACCTGTCTGATGCTGGTCCTTCCCCAAAAGACACAAGTAAACATGTCTGCTCCAAAACTGAGTTTAGATGTAACCTGATTTATACCTTGCCCTTATAGGCATTATATTTTTATTTTATTTTGGCTACTAAGTGAATACTTTTAAAGATAAAACTGGATTTTGATATCCATTTCCCTAATGAGACCATTCTAGTTTTAATTATGTTCAATTACCTTTGCAAGAACAAGATATCTAAATCAAACTATAGAAATAGAAGTCCAAAGTGTTACACTGCCACTTACTTCATGGTTGCTGTATCACTGGTAATAATGTCTGTGGTGTCTCCATTACAAGGTTCTTTGTCAAAAGAGAAAGCCCCCAAGTTCCCTGTCAAAAATTGAAGAAGCCTTTAATTTCAAGGAAAATAAGTCTATTATTAGATTCTGCAGGACCTGAAATTTCACACTGATTCAATGAACTAATATTTTAAAAGCACAATGTGGTATTTAGTTTCCTATAAAATAAATAATACTTTAAAAAATTCTAATGAAGTTAAGATACCTTTCCTATTCCAAATCAAATTATTCTAAATTTGTACCTTTTATATTCATTGCTATATTCCAGTGATATTCAAAACATGCAATACCTGACTATTTTGTTGGGGAACTGACCATTTCTCCCTTGGATTGTCAAATTGAAATAAAATGACAACAGCCAACATAACAAAAGCTGTCCAGTTTGAGTGAGTCAAGTTATACCTTTTTTTCTGGTAAGATAGTAAAAAAAATATATATTGGTGTGCCACAGAAATTTAGAGATTGGTTTATGTGTTCCATGAGGTGAAAAAGGCTGAACATTGCTGCTATATTATATAACATTGCTGTCCAACAAAACTCTCTAAAATAATGGAAATGTTTTTGTATTGTCCCCAAATTAAGCCACTAGTTGCATGTGACTCTTGATCACTAGAATGTGGCTCCTGTACCTGAGGAACAAATTTTTAATTTTATTTAAAAACTAGAGGCCTGGTGCACAAAATTCATGTGCGAGGGGGCGGGGGTGGGCGGGGGTGGTGTCCCCCAGCCTCATCTGCATCCTTTCCAATCTGGGACCCCTTGGGGATGTCTGACTGCCACAGGGATCAGGCCTAAACCAGCAGTCTGACATCCCTCTCACAATCTAGGACCTCTGGCTCCTAACCACTTGCCTGCCTGACTGCCTGCCTGATCGCCCCTAACCGCCTCTGCTGGCCTGATGGCCCCCAACTGCCCTCCCTTGCTGGCCTGATCACCCCTAACTGTCTCTGTCTTGGCCCCCATCACGGTGACTTTGTCTGCAAGGAAGTTGGACATCCGAAAGATGGCCTGTCACCTCATCTAATTAGCATATTACCCTTTCATTAGTATAGATTTTTTACTTACATTTGAATAGTCACAGGGGACTAGCTCCTGTCATATTGGACAATGTGATTTTAGAAACTATATTTATAACAGTCCTTCAATGACTCTTGAAGGACTTGACTCTTCCTCCTGCCCAACACTAGCACACTTTAAAAAGATGTCTTCTTTGACAAGCTGGTTTGGCTCAGTGGATAGAACATCAGCCTGCACACTGAAAGGTCCTGGATTCAATTCCTGGGTTGCAGGTTCAATCCCCAGTAGGGGGCATACAGGAGGCAGCCAATCAATAGTTCTCTCTCATCATTGATGTTTCTATCTCTGTCTCCCTCTCCCTTCCTCTCTGAAATCAATAAAAGTATGTTTTTAAAAATGTCTTCTGTGCATAGTATGGTCTTGTTGTTTTAAATAAAGCCCACGTCTTCAGGAACATAACCTAAACATTATTCAAATCATAACATACTTGAAAATGCCAGTTTTAAGAAACTAGTGTTAGCTAGCACTCTTTTCTGCACAGCAAATTCCTTGCTAATTCCAGATTAAAAGCTGATTTATTTCGCATGCTAAAGAATGAATAGTATTTTCCCCCTCCTTCCAGATGTAAAGACTCACCCTAATCCACAGTCAATGAATGGGCTTATATTTTAAATGGCTTCTGATTGAATTACTTATCTTTTTTTTTTACTATTTACAGGTGCCCATAAAATAACCTCTTAACTCATAAACTAAATGCATGTTCTGGAAATTTCCAAGAGCAGTAGCTTTGGTGGGCTTGTTCCTCAGGAGATCTAATTCAGGTAGAGATCATTTCATTGTCCGCCAAGGCGACATTAGATGTAGATATGTTGCAGAAAAGCAGTGATTATGGCTGATAGAAACAGACACTCTGGAAAAATTCACTGTTGCCAAGTATAAGAAAAATTTTGGTAACTTATTGGTCAGCATTTTAATTCAGATTTAAATGTTTGGAAAAGCTAATACCAAAAGTTTCTATAAGAAACATGAAGAAAATCATAATGGTTTGTTATTGCTAGAAAAAAAAGAAAGGCTTTGACTCAGATTTGTATCTACTAATTTCTTTTGAGACACTATTACTAATCAGCCAATAATTGGCTTGTGGATCTAAACCACTTGGATCCCCAGTGACATTTTAAAGCTAAATATTACTTATTCCATGATTTCTTATAACAATAATATGTATGATACGTATGATAACATTGGCTCACTTTATGGATGAGAGAGCTGAAGCACAGAGAATTTAAGTTACTTATTGATAACCACAGAGTAAGTGACAACTGTTAGAGTAGAATTCAGGCATGCGGCATAAGTCTGGGTTTGAAATCTGGTTAAACAACTGACACTTTCAAAGTACAGTTTTCAAACTGTCATGTACCTATGTATTGCATTTTGAGATGCAGATCCCAATTCAGTAGGTCTGGCGTGGGGCTTCAGAATCTACATTTTTAATGAGTTCACAGGTTATGTCAATGCTGCTGTTCAGTGGACCACACTTCAACCTGCAAGGTCTCAAAGCATTCAGGCTAACTTGAATGAGAATTCTAGTACAAACTTGGAATTTGTATTGATGTTTTCCTTTAGACCCAATGGGGCTCTCCATCCATACTCCATTTATACTTTTAAAACAGGGGTCCTCAAGAATTCTCCACGAAGAGCCAGATAGTAAATATTTTCAGGTTCACAGGTCATACTGTCTCTGTAGCACAATTATCCCTGTCATTGTTGAGTAAAATTATGTAAATGAACAAAACTGTTTATATTCCAATGAAACTTTATTTACAGAAATAGATAGTAACTGGATTTGGTCCAGTGGCTATAGTTTGTTGATACCTGTTTTAAAACACCAAGGAAATAAGAGAAAACATTTAAATTTGCATTTTTAATACAGGGTCTTCAAGACACCTCGTCTAATTAATTTGCCATAGCTCATTTGGTCAGTTTATGGCCCATTCTTCAGAACCATTTCAAATCCAACTTCTTCCACCCAGTTTCCTTTTTTATTAGTTAGCCCTTAAAAATATACTTAGTTGCATGTATGCTCCCTATGGAGTCCAAAATAAATGAAATACTGTAAAATGTACTCAACATACACTTAAAAATTAAAAAACAAACGAAGTTAACCAAGTCTGATAACTAGGTATGTTTTTAAATTAACCATAAAATCTAGACAGGATTTTGAGAGGTGAAAAGAGGAAATACAAAGGTGCAAGAAACAGATCAAATGACATGTATATGTGTTAAACACTATAGACTTCCAGTTAGGATAACAGCGTGGTGTTTGGTGGGGAGAGGGGGTTAGGGGAGGAGAGTATAGAGGGAATAAATGGTGACGGATGGAGATCTGACTTGGGGTGGTGAACACACAGTAGAGTGTACCGATGATGTGTTGTAGAATTGTGCATTTGAAACCTGTATCATTTTGTTAACCAGTGTCATCCCAATAAACTTAATAAAAAGGGAAAAAAGGAGGTCTTCATTCTGTCCTAACAATAAGCAGAAAGCTGAACAAATTGAAAAGCCAACAACTTTTCTTGGCTCAGTCAGGAGAGAAGTCACAGAATAATTATCACCCTAAAACTGGAGATACGGACAGGTAGGATGCAGCAAAAGAATGATATGAAGACAGTTTATAGCATTGAATGCATATATCGGAAAAGATAAAAAATCTAAAATCCATAATCGAGGTTTCCACCTTAGAAAACAAGAAAAAAAAAAGAGCCAACTAAATTAAAAGTA
>NW_006284244.1:2422691-2432809 GCF_000327345.1 Myotis davidii
CCATTAGTGATTAAGAAATAACAAATTCCTCAACAAAATCACTCAACTTCATGTTCCTACAGAGGCTTTCTATACCAGATGTTTCATGATTTTTTCAAAGCATATTTCTTTTAATAAGAATTAAAATAAAATACAAAAATTGATATGGCTAATGTGAATCGTAAGGCTTAAATCTGTAGGTTTTCATGTGCATTAGTCTCCTAAGGCTGCCATAACAAATTACCACAAACTTGGCAGCTTAAAATGATAGAAATGTATTTTTCCATAGTTCTAGAAAAGGAAAGGAAAAGAAAAAAAAAAAAAAGAAAAGAAAAGAAAAAAGAAAAGAAAAGAAAAGAAAAAAGAGAAAAGAAAAGAAAGTAAAGTCAAGGAGATATCAGTTAACTTACTACTGGGTATTAATAAAGTAAATGTGGCAATTATGTGAAAAACAAGGAACCTCAAGCAACCTTGGGGTAGCTACAGAATTAGCCATTCCAGAAAGCAGTAAAATAGTTCTTATTTCTCCTAAGAATCAGCAATCCCTCATTTGGACTATACTTGCCAGATAATATAGGTCAAATTCACACAATGATCTCTAAGAAGATGGTCATTGCAGCTTATATATTGTAGCAGATAATAGTAAAAAACATAGGATTTCCCCTTTATATATGAAATATATGCATACAAAGGAATTCTGTGCAGAAGAGTAGCTGATTTGATTGATAAACCTAATCTATGTTATATAGGTAAATAGATGTCAAAAACAAAATATTGATGAGAAAAAGAGGGTAAGCAAGATAATTAGATTAATAATCCTAACCTATTTATGTGAATCCTAAACACATAAATATATACCAAATGATGCATATTCAGGAATTTATATATATTTTAAAATGAAATAATAAAGTTGGATTGAAATAACATACTTTGCAGAAGAAAAAATACCGCCGCCCCCCCCCCCCAAAAAAAAAAAAAGAGAAAAGAATTTGTAGAGATTGATGACAACTCTATGCTTGAACTTTAATTCTGGGCACCTGAGATTCTTAACAACAGAACGAAACAAATGAACACGTAGTTTTATAGGAAAAGGTTGCAGGCATACTGATAGCTATTAAATCAAGAGGGTTACTCCGAAGGAGAGACCTGAGATTGTTGCTAATTCACAGAGAAGAAACAGGGAGAAAAAAGTTGTTGAGCATAAAAAACATGTTTATTTGGAACAGTATTTTGGAAGAAGGCAGAAAATAGGGTTTGGGGTACATGTGAAATGAATATCCTTGACAAGGAGAAAGTTTCCCTTTGTCTCCAGCAGGGAAAAAGGAAGAAAGAGTGAAGATGTACGTATGTTCAGGCAGAGGGAGGGGAAATGGGCAGCTTCCTTTCTCTTACTCCTCATTGATTTGTCTGAGTGTATCGCTCAGTTTAGCATAGACATGTATAGTCTTGCCTCATTTTTAAATCATCACATGTGTACTATTCTTGGATCCGTACGCATATTGAAAGCAACTTATATTTTCTCAGAAATTATGGAAGAGTAAACTTTACATCAAGAAGGAGCCTTGCAAAGGACTTCATTAGGATAATTAGCATTTGTTATGCTTGCATTATGTGCTAAGCATTGTTTTAAAGGTTTTACCTATATTTCTGAAGACAAATCCTCACCCTTGTTTTTAGCAGATAATTAAATGAAGAGCCAAAGAGGCTAACTGGGGAGAGATTACACAGTAGCTAATGACAGTGTGGGGGATAATATTCCAGATATCTGAACTCCCTGGTTTTGGCCTGTTTTTCCTCTAACTAAACCCTGCCCTAGCTCAGCACCTTCTCATGCTGGGTGATAAGTTAGCTGAATGCTCGCTCCTTGAGTGACAGGATTAAAGATGGGCATGTGGCCTCATTTTTAAAATGTTCGTCCCCCTGGCCTTGTCACACATTTCCACCTCAGGTTCTTAGTTTTTCTTTCTTTTTAAAAAATCTTCAGTCGTATAGAGAAGGATAATAAAGCCAATACTCCTCTTGCTGAGTTTTTATGAGCTTCTGTGCTGAGGACAGCATGCCAGAAGCTATCTGGGGATATATGGTTGAAAATAATGAGAAAACCAACACGAGCAATTGGGTGAGCTACGCACCAAGCAGACAAGTGGCACTGAGCACACAGGCGCAGCAGGGTCTGGCTCCCCCCGCCGTGCACTCCCCAGCACTGCTGCCTCCTTCCTTCTCTCCTGATGGAACACTTACCGCATTGGCTCTTTGCCGGCTTGTGACATCCAACAACGGCTTTCCAGAAAGGTCTGCATGCCAGCAATTCAGTAGGGAAGGGAACTCCCACTCCTGGGCAATGATTTGCACTGAATGAGTCCGAAGCAATTAATTATGAAACTCTGCTTCTATATTGTTGCTATGGGAATCAGTGGGACGGAAGCTGTAAATACTGTAGAAAATATCCCAGTGGTAATGAGCTGGGAGGAAAGTACCATCACCATCTCAGTTATTTCCATCAACACATTGTCAGGGGAAAAGGGTAAAAATCCATGGAAATACTCTGCACATTGATTTTCCTTTGTTGTAATTTTTAATTGTTTTAAAAAGTATAATTCATTCATTTGAGACTTTCACATTTTTTTAAAAAAAAGTCTTGGTTGAACATACCAACAGGGAGATTATTAAAATTCCATATTCACTAATTCCACCCCCCAGAAACAACGATTGGTTCATATTCACAAACCAAGCACACACACACACACACACACACACACACACATACACACACACACACAGCTATATGTGTGTGTTTTAAATTTTTTAAAATTCTTAGGAATTCTAAAAAAAAATGTATAGATCTAAGAAGTTGTAATCTTCCAAAACGAAGAGAAGGATTAAGAGAAGTAAGTCATTCTGTGACAAATATAAGCTCTTAAACTCACATGTCAGCTTTAACAAAATTTCATAGCTTATTGCATTAGCTTCTGTCTTTGGTTATATCATGTCAAGCAGGGGCATGCCATTTGACCCATCACTTGAAAGAAATACTTATAAATTTTCTTAGACATCAAAGCTGACAGAAGTGGAATTTAGAATGATGATATTTTTGTCCTTATTGAGTTCAATTGAGCACAACGTGGGTTTTGAGCAATGGAGGACAATGGGCCTACAGTACAAAAGTAAATTTAATCAAGAGCTCTCTGCAAGGTGGTTATGGTGCTTGGGTATGAGAGTATTTACTGTCAAAGTAAAATTTTCAAACATTAAATGGCGTCGGACCAGGGACTGAGTTCGGGGGAAATTGAAAAGTGGTCAGGTGAAAGGAGGCTCCAAGACGCGCGTAGAGAGTAAGCTTAAATAAATAAAAATAAGAAAATAAGAAGTTAAGCTAAAAGCAGAAAGTAATAGCTCGGTATAAAACATGGGGCAATGCTTAATTGAAGCATTTCCAAATTTCTTAAGGAGAGAATAAGTTAGAAAATCATAAAAAGAAGTGGGTCCCCCCCAAAAATCAGAACAAACAATAAAAAGCGGTAGAAATAAGGGATAGGAAATAAGAATTCTCTTAGGTTTTGTTAAGCTAAAGATAGGTAAGATAGAAATAAGCTGTAGAAGTAAGAAATAGGGAGAAATGAGTGGTAGAAATAGAGACCTAACCGGTAGGAAATAAGCTGTAGAAAATAAGTGATAGAAATAAGCAGTAGAAGTAAGAAATAAGTAGAAATAAGTGGTAAATAAGTGGAATAAACGTTAGGAAATAAGTGGTAGAAAATAAGAGATCTCTTAAATAAGCTGTAGGCAGTAGGAATAGAGAAATAAGTAAGCTATAGAAATAGGCAGTAGAAATAGAGAAATAAGTAGAAATAAGCGGTAGAAATAAGCTGTAGAAACAGAGAAATAGGTAGAAATAAGTGGTAGAAATAGAGACCTAAGCAGTAGGAAATAAGCTTTAGAAAATAAGCCGTAAGAAATAAGCTGTGGAAGCGGTAGATGTCAGAAAATAAGTAGTAGAAATAGAGAAAATAAGTAGAAATAAGAGCTGTAGGAATAGAGAAATAAGTAGAAATAAGCAGTAGAAAATAAGCAGTAGAAAGTAAGTGGTAGGAAGTAAGAAAAAAAAAGAAGTAATTGGGAGGTACAAAATAAGGTAGAAATCTCCTAGATTTTGTTTAAGCTACTGTAAAGCAGAAGATGGCTGTGGTTGATGATGTTTAAGAAAGTAATTTTATTTTAGACATAGATTGTAAGCTCTTGCAGCAGTTGCATTGTTTCTAGGCTTTGGTTATCGTTGCATGTGCGACCTGATAGCTCCCTGGGACTTTGGGTCTGTGTGAGACGCTAGACTCAGAGTTGGAAGTCTCCAGCTACCGAAGGTTGTTCGTTTCCATGCAGCAGCGGCTAAAGAAAGAAGCTGAGAAGGGACCAGACTTCCACCGTCGTGGGCAGGGCTGACTTGACTGGGACTGGTGCGGACTCAGTGTCAAGGTCAACCTTCCAACCAGCGTGATCCAGGGGACTAGTTTTGCATTTGCATCGGCGACATCTTTGCATCGGCGAGATAGCAGCATGGAGTCAGCTGAAGATGGCGATTGAGGCCAAGGAGATGTTAGAGAAGCAAGTGGAAGCTCTGCTAGCGTTGGTGAACTGTCAGTTTTCCGTGGGATCTTGCAGAGCTAAATCTAAGGACTTTGAGTAAGATGTCCTGAAAATGTTAACATGTTTTGATTTTGCATTGGTATTGCTTTGTTATTAGCCAGAGTTTTGTTCTCTTGATAACATTGCTGTGTTTATGCTTTTGTTAAATAGCCAGAAGTTAAATAGGCGTGTTTAAAAACAAAAGTTAAGGGGCAGATATGGGGTGTGGCTACAGTGTTTCGGCCAGGTTCAAACCTCACTAATGAAAGCACAGGGTCCTCTCATTGCCACGTGCAAGTCCCAGCTGGAGGCCAGGGCCCTCCCAGCACAATTATAGCCAAGGGTTGTGGTTGTAAGCTTGAACCTATGGTCCAAACACGTAGCCCCACGTACCTTGTGCTAGAGTTCAGGTGCATGTAGTTGAATAGGGTTGAAACTCACGAGAATGCTATAAACAACGTGATCACGCCCCTACTTTGCCTTGTGGCATCTGCTATAAAATAAAGACACGGCTTGTGGGCGCTGGCGCTGTCTCCTCATCAGGGAGCAGCGTCCCTTCGAGACCCAGCTTTCATTCTCTTATCTGTCTTTCCTTAATCCTTTCACCCCCCACACTCAGTTTACCTTTGGCCGCAACAATTTAAAGTATGAGTTTTATACCAAATAGATGTGCCAAATAGTTCATGGAGCTTATCTATATATATAAAAGCCTAAGTGATCGTTACAACCTGTCGACCGAACACTATGATGTGCACTGACCACCAAGGGGCAGACACTCAATGCAGGAGCTGCCCCCTGGTGGTCAGTGCACTCCCATAGCCAACCTCCTGTGGCTGGCTAACTTCCCGCAGTCCTTCCCCCAGGCCAGCCCCTATCAGGTCTGGGCGAGATGGCCCCAAAAGCTGGCCAGGCTGAGGGATCCCACCCGTGCACAAATTTGTGTGCCAGGCCTCTAGTTAACAAATAAAGGAATGAATAGGGTGGTAAAGTTGGTTCAAAAACTATTGAATAGACATTTTAAAAGACACAATCTTAGAGTATAATCCCAATTTAGATTTAAAAATAGGTTGATGTCCTACATGGCAATAAATCTATGAACTGAGGTGCTAGCTTGTTTAGCTAAGTGGATAGAACGTTGGCTATGGACTGAAGTGTTCCCAGTTGGATTTCTGTCAAGGGCACATATTTGTGTTTCGGCCTCGATCCCCAGTAGGGGGTGTGCAAGAGGGAGCCAATCAATGATTCTCATCATTAATGTTTCTATCTCCCTCTCCCCTGCCCCTGCCTCTCTGAAATCAATAAAAATATATTAAAAAACAAACAAACCAATGAACTGAGGTTGTCTTTTCTATTGGACAGAAATATACAAATTAGCAACTTCACAGTGCCTAAGCTTTAATTATTATTATTATTATAAAACAGCAATAACAAACCCAGATAAATCATTCTAAATAATCTTTGGGTGGGCTTATTAAACAGTGCTCCAATTATGACCAGGAAAGGACACACTGCACTCTTCTCATTGTCAAGTTTTGGATGTTTTCCTAAAGGTTCCTCCATTTTGATAATAAATAATCTCCAAACATTTTTCTTAATTTCAAAATAGGCTGGTTTCATTGCATTTCACTTAAGATGTTACCTATGTGCAGGAGGGAGCTACAAATTAACCATCTACAGCTCTTGAGCTTAGAGGATTGAACAAATACTGAAGGTAGAAAATGAACATTTGTGTGGAAATTTTATTTTTGAAATTAAGATTAGGCCTACTGAAAACCACTATCATGTGCTCTTCTATCCCAAGCCAGAGACACTAAATAACAAATGTTCTCTATAAGTTTTCACCTACAGTACTTTTAGATTTTTATTACTTTGTTTTCTTCTTCAGGTTCCCCAAATTTATTAAATTCCCTGATTACTAGTAAGTGACTTGAGACTGTCGATAAGCATAGAAGACCAACTGTCCTGGGTAGAAATTTTTGCACATTGACTCCATATGTGCCCCCTTTGTTCTTTAATGGTAAGCTTTTCATATTTGATTAAGTGATACTCATTCTGAATTATGACATTCCAGGTCTAACTTTGGTTGCATAATAAAAGGATAGATTTTTATTGCCCCTCTGCAAGTAACCATATTACATATCAATCTGGCTTCAATAAAAAATTGGTGTTCCTTAAGTGTCAATACTTAAACTGGAGCTAAGTACAGTTCTTTCCACTAGGGGCTGAGACTGTCCTTTTTCTTAAAGAAGCAAATGTTAGCCTGTAGAGCCGCTAGACCAGCATCTGAGAGAAGACTAAACTACCTGCTTTTTTGTTTTTTAAGACTAAATGGATTTATTACAGTGCCCAGCAACATCACACTGGAAGATAGTAAAATTCTCTACTGAGGTACAGTATATACCCATTGCATAAGTTAGTCAATGCTTTCACTGAGAGTAAAATATATAATGCAAAGTGAGCACACTGACAAAACTCAAGTGACTTCTTCTAAAGAGTATTGTCTCTAAAATATTTATACTAGAAAGCATACAAAAGTAACATAGGAAGAGCTAAGTTTCTCTCTTTTTTAAAAAATCTTTCTTTTTTTATATCTTATTGATTTTTTACAGAGAGGAAGGGAGAGGGATAGAGAGTTAGAAACATCGATGAGAGGGAAACATCGATCAGCTGCCTCCTGCACACCCCCTAACTGGAGATGTGCCCGCAACCGAGGTACATGCCCTTGATCGGAATCGAACCTGGGACCCTTGAGTCCGTAGGCCATCGCTCTATCCACTGAGCCAAACCGGTTAGGGCTAAGTTTCTTTTTTGATTTGACAACCTTTCCCACAAAACTTTTACAATAGTGCCGAGCTAATTAATAAATATGGAGTTACATAACAAATCTATTTCTAGTATCCCTCTTTTTATAAGGTGAACAACAAGTCTTTGTAATTTTTCTAGAGGCTTCTGAAAAATCTAAAAATTAGTTGCAGGTAAGAAAAACATCCTAAATAGTTTTTTTTCCCCTAAAATTACACCTATATCATAGGAAGGTAAAAATCAGGAGTTAAGAAAGCATATTTGGTCACTTGACTATGATGTGTTCATGTGTACCTCAGAAAGAGTATTTGGCTACCTATTTAATCAAGGTGGCAACACAATATTTAAATAATCAAAGTAATTTATGAAGAAACTTCCATTATTTTGTTTTATTCTGATGCAATATAAACTTTCCGCTGTCTGTGTTGATTTCAAGGAAGATAAAGAATGACATTGTTGGGAGAGAAAGAAATATTTCATAACCAATTTTGCTTTAAGAATGAGAAAGCCAAATATGCTGGTTTTGTATTACTACCATACCTGGCAGGAAGAGACCCACAAAATCCCTTTTCAAAGAGTTGTAATAAACTCATCAATAGAGAGAAGTTTGCCAAAATGAACATATTCCACTACTACTTTTTAGACACATTAATTATTGTTATTATAATCTAAGACAAATAAAATAAACTTTCTGAAAACCTTCTGCAATTGATTTATTCAATTTTTATCTTTTGCCATCCTTCCCCGCCCCCCCATTCTTATGTAACCCAGCACTTTGTTTCCAACCAAAGTTCTCTCATTTTCCCCTTTATAAACAGAAATGTACCTAACCTATATAATAAAAGCATAACATGCTGACAGATTGATCAACCCTTCAGTTAACCGCTGGACCAGTCACTATGACGCACACTGACCACCAGGAGGCAGACACTCCGACTGGTAGGTTAGCTTGCTGCTAGGGTCTGGCCAATTCGGACTGGGTGAGAGGGCCAGAAACACCATGGAACCTTCCTGCGGTCCTTCCCTGACTGGCTGGCTCCCATTGGTCTGATCAGGAGTGGGTGAGATGGCCCCGATCAGCCCAGATCACCAGCCAGGCCGAGGGACCTCACCCGTGCATGAATTTGTGCACCGGGGCCTCTAGTTACTTTTATCAAAAGGTAGGATCAGGGTTAGGGTTAGGTTAGGGTACTCTTTTTTACCATTATTATGTATACAATGGTCTTAATCACTATCAACCAAGTTGATAGTTCACAGAGAACACAGAGAACAATAGTTCCAGTTCACAGAGAACACTAAGAAATGGGTGACTGTCTGATATGACTGTCTGATATGACCTGCATTTCAGCAGACCAGCAAAGCTCACAAGTCCTCATAATACAACCTCTTACAGCCACCTACATCACCGCTGCACCTTCTTCCTGTAGTCAAAATAACCACATTCATTATGTTCAGAACCTTACCCACCTTTGTACTAAGACTTTAGTATTATTTATCTAATGATTACCTATCAATTAATTCAATGATATTAGGTTAAGGAAAGATTTCCATTTTCACATCAATCTGGCACATCATAGAGGATAATTATTATTAATGTAAAGGGATTGGCCAAATTATGATTCAATTTGAGCACAAGTTTTCCATTTTCACAATCCTAAAGAATCAGCAGAAGGAATGATATATTCTGTCCTGTAAACTGGTGGAAAAAAATGTAGGCAGTCCAGGTTAACTAGCTTCTTCATAAGATAACAAACCTGAATCCCCTTAAAAAATAAAATGTATGCCTGTTTTATACCACATGCTGATAAAGTCCGGAAATTATATGTAACTCTTTATTTACTTTTTAATCTTAAATTATTAAGCCAGACTTGTTTGTTCAAAGATTCACCTCAAGTTAGTGCACTTGCTTTTTTTTTTTTATAAAAGTATTTTTAGCTAATGGTTTCTATGAGGATTTTGTTTGAAGACTAGCATATTTAAAGTATTAGAGTTTAGTTTTGTTATTGTTCTGAAAATACTAGATGTATATAAGTGCTTAATTTTCCCTAAAGACCAATTTTAATAGAATTTCTTTAACTTGAGAGTTTTTATAATCTAGTATAACAATATCCCCTAGAGGTAGGAAAATATTTCAAATTCACAAAATAAAAGGTAAAGGCTGGTCCTGATTCCAGATACATAGACGGCTTTCAGCTTCAACTCTACCACCTCAGCTATAGGTCAAAAATAAAAAAGAAATACAAATCTGAAAGGTCTGTACTATTTCCCAGTGTTTAAGAGATTATTTCCTTCATTTATCTGAGTTCACATATGGCAAAATGAACAAACACAAAAAGATTAACAAACCAGATTGCTCTCATCTCTCACCTGAGAGAATAGATTCCCATCCCCCCGGGGAGATTCTGAATCACTGATGTGCAGACCAACTGGCTCACAGCTACACAGGGTGTTTCCCTACGGTGCCACTGAGGAGAGCCTAGCGGTCCATGATCTTTCTCTGGGCCTGGAGAGAGATGTCAAGCCATAAGGTAGCTATGCACAGACTGACTAGTATACTGTAGTTGGCCAAAACCTATACACAGAAACCAAAAAATTAGGAAGGAAAAAACAAAAACCCTAGAAAGCAGAGTCACCAAAGGTAAAGTTCTAGTGCTTTTTGGGTTTCCAAGAGACAAGAAAACGTGCTTGGGCCTGAAGAGCTCTGCAGTTACTTCTCC
>NW_006284244.1:2432844-2516255 GCF_000327345.1 Myotis davidii
CATTGGAATGCTCTGTTAGGTGAGTTCCCTTGGGCGTTCTGTGAATAACCCTCTAAAACTGTCCAAGTAGAATTTTCAAAAAGTGAAAAAGATGACTCACATGCAAATGTTGAATAAACATATGTCAAAGATTTTATTCAACTCATTGATGAGGATGTCAATGAATTGGTAAAAAAAATAAATAAATAAATAAAAAATCATTTTGAAGAGCTGGTTATTTTCCAGGCATTTTGAAAGAAGAAATGTTAGAATTAAATCTCTAGTTTAATGCAAAAACAGAATAATACCCTATAAGACAATAAAAGTGTAACCTTTGGGTTGCTTTATTTACTGGTCAGAAATCTACATGCGAACATGCACTATCACAGTAACTGACATCTAACCAAATAATAGACACCCAAGTGAAACAAATTATCCTAAAAAAAAAAATCTTTGGGTGATATTTTTTTTTTTAGCAATACTCTAGTCACACTCTTGATATTGAAGCTTTGTATATTTTTTTGCAGTATTTAAAAAGACTGCTTATATATTGTTAGAGAACATTGGGAGAGATATATAATGCTTTACAATAAAGTATTTTTGAAAAGTTAAAAATTATTTTAGAGTTGCATTTAAGAAAAAAAAAGGCTACAAATAGCCCTCAAGTAAATTCATGAAGGAAAAAAATTACAAAAATTTCCTGATCAGAAGTAATTCAAAATTAAGGGCAGGGTACTGATGAGGCAGGATAGTGAGGAGCTAGGGAGATCCCTGGGCAAATGAAATTGGGAAACTGAGGAGAGGGTGGGGCGAACAGTTTGGGCAGCCAGCTTGTGAAATGCAAGACCTTATCTTCCCTAACCAAGGACACTTGAGAGCAAATGGTTCATGCCCTCCTCCCGAACCAGAAAATATGTCGTTGAAAACACCCAGGCCTGGCAAAATAGAGAACAAAGACCCATTGTTCCAGCTAAAGCCAAGGACGGATGAAGTTGGGGAACAAATAACAAAATCCCCATTAAAGCCAGACAGACCTAAACGTAAAATGTAAAACTAACCCCAAACTCCCCCTACACTCATTCTTGATGCATCAGCATATTAAAGATACACCTGGAAAGTTGATGACTATTCCACTGAAACCCTCCCCTAAGATTCTTGTCTGTAGGAAAACAAAAGGATAAAAAAAAAAACCCTCAGGACAAAGACTAAATGTGGCTCATTCCGCAACCTGTGGGTTGCGACCCCTTTGGGGGTCAAACGACCCTTTCACAGGGGTCGCCTAAAACCATCGGGAAATACATATATAATTACATATTGTTTTTGTGATTAATCACTATGCTTTAATTATGTTCAATTTGTAACAATGAAAATACATCCTGTAAATCAGATATTTATATTACATAACAGTAGCAAAATTACAGTTATGAAGTAGCAACAAAAATAATTTTATGTTTAGGAGTCACCACAACATGAGGAACTGTATTAAAGGGATGCGGCATTAGGAAGGTTGAGAACCACTGTTCTAGAGTATGCCCATGCCCCTTCCCGGGCATGAACTTCTTATTTCTAGGAAGAATTTAGGAAAATTCTAAGTTTCCCCATGAGACTTGCAGCCAGGGGAGCAGTGGGTAGTGGCTTTTCAACCCAGATTCACCCCCTGCACCTGTCTCCAAGGCCACCTTTACTCTGATCCCAGTGAGATAAGCAGACCCGCCTTGGCTCACTTCTTTCCTGCCTCATTTCTAGAACCAAAGCAGAGCACTGCCTAGGTCTTCCCCATTGCTTTTTCTATCCTAATTTCTTCCTTTGTTTCACTGTCCCCAGCATGAATAAACATACTCTCAACCCCATCTGGACACCTGTTGTGAAATCTTTCCTACACAAAGTCAAGGGCTCACACACTACAGGCCAGCCTGAGGCAGCCCTGCTGGGGCTGGTCCCTGCCCTGTAACTCTTATAGTAACATGGACTATTTGATGATTCTAGCTCTCAACAGGAAATTCATACCATTTCTATTTTGATTGCTTATTGAGACAGGCTATATCTCTTATATTCTAACTAAAATTAAAATATAATTTTCTATTAAACAAAAAGATAAATTGTGTTTTTTTTCTGTTTTTATGTTTATAAGACATGTATCCTATAGAATTGAAAGATTATAAAGACTCAATTCACATGAGGTAGGTAATTTATTTTGATGAAATAAAATATTTTTACATCTTATGTATGACTAATTTAAATTATGTAAATACTGTTGTGCTTGGCATAACATAAATTATTTAAACTATTATAGTAATATTGATAATTTTTTTCCATTATGTATTCATTATATGACCAGCAGGCTCTGCATTTTAACAAGATCCCCAGATCATTTGTATTCGCAGTACATTCTGATAAACCATGCAACAGGAGAAATAATAAGTAGAACACAGATCCTAATATTGCCCTTGCCTCTTAGTAGGTTTGTAATCTCAAAGAATTTACCAAACCTACTGTAGTCTGTTTTTTCATTTTAAAAATAATAGAATAGGCCTGTCTGGGGTGGCTCAGTGTTTGAGCATCAACTTATGGACAGAGGTCACTGTTGGATCCCTGGGCAGGGCACATGTCCAGAGTTGTGGGCTTGGCCCCCAGTATGGGGCATGCAGGAGGCAGCTGACCAATGATTCTCTCTCATTATTGATGTTCCTATCTCTCTCTCCCTCTCCATTCCTCTCTGAAATCAGTAAAAATCTACTTTTTTTAAAAAAGGGGTAGTAATGCACATCCTCTTAGAATTTTTTTGAACAATAGTAATTAATATCTATAAATTTTCTGGCAAATCCAAGTCTCTATAAATGTTAGTCACCACAATAATAATATGAAGACAAAATTAGACTAGGGCCCAAGTTTTCATAGAAAAATCTTAGAACTTAGGCTCCCCATCCCTAATAAATAAAAGTCAGTAAGCTGAATAGGCAAATACAGTTCATTCAGGACAAAATTGCAATTTCTCCAGTAATTGCCTCTAAGGCCACAGAAGCAGCATCTGGGAATTTGCTAGAAATGCAAATTATCCAACCCCAGCTTTCGCCTATTAGATACTCTAGACCAGCCTCTGTGGCTCAGCTGTTGAACATTGACCTATGAACCAGGAAGTTGTGGTTCATTTCTGGTTTGCCTGGGATGCAGGCTCTATCCCTGGTGTGGGGCATGTGGGAGAAGCCAATCAGTGATTCTCTCATCATTGATGTTTCTCTCTCTCTCTCTCTCTCTCTCTCTCCCTTCCACTCTTAAAATCAATAAAAATATATTTAAAAAAATAAATTATAGGGGTAGTATCCAACTCTCTGTTTAACAAGTCCTCCAAGGGATTTTTGACACATGCTAAAGTTCCCAAACTGTTGACTTTCAGGACATTTAATCACAGAGCTTTTGTGAGGTTATCTCGTGAACACTTCAATGGCAGCCAGCCAAGCCACAACCATCATGCATCTTAACTTTTCTTAATGTATTCCATTGACTTTGCCTTTTGTTCCTGGACCTGAGCAACCATCATTTAGCTATAATGGCTAAACTCTCTGCTTGTAAGCACTTGGTATTTTCAAGTGGGAAGAATCTCATTTACAATTTTTTCTGTGAGATGAGAATTTTTCTGATTACTGGCAACCTCAACAAAATGCAATCAGACATTTGCCTGGAGGACTTTTAGATGCTGTGACCCTGTAGCCAGTTGTGAGCACCCAGAGGTAGCATTATGTCCGAGGAAAGCCTAGAGGTATTTAACAGTTATAGTGTATTCTTTTTAATAACTTCCTTGTCCTTGTTTTATTTACAGCATTTTTATCCAGAGCTTTACCGCCCAAGGTGTTGCCAGGAGGAGTTACCAGTGAATGCAGCAGAGAAAATGAAGAGATACATTAAAAAATAAATAAATAAAAGAATGAATCTAAACCTAATTTTTTATTTTCTTTTTGGCCGAAATGAAATCACGGGTGTTCGTTTTTAAAATTGCAAATTGAAATAATCCAAAGTCTGTTTAAAGTTCCTGGATTTGTAGGTCAGATATTATAGGTCCTGAGTCATAGACCCTGTGCTAAATGCCGTGATGCTGACCATTGAAAGAAATTGCAAATTTACTGAACTACTGAGGCTCTATAAAGAGGCCTTTAGACAGAATATCAGGGTTAAAAAGAATTTAATGATCATCTGATTTAGTTTCCCAACCATTTAATGACTTCATGCCCTTTGCCACCCTGGTGAAGGGAACAGTTTTCATGAGTTGGCTTTCTTTACTGGGAGAGAACAGGCAGTTCCACAAAGAAAAATCTACAATCTCATTATGGACTTTGAGAAACTTTCATAGACTCAGTTTACCTCATTGATTTATTTTCCTGCCATGTTTTCCCCTGGCTCATTTTGCTGTTTTTTATTAAACACTAGAGGCCTGGTACACGAATTCGTGTACGAGTGGGGTCCAGTGGGCCTGCCCTGTTGGGGGCCCATTAGGCAGGGCTGGCTGTGGGGTCTAACGCTGCAAGCCATAGCTTCCCCCCAGCTGGATCTAATTATACTTTCAGGATGGCCAAAAGAAAGCCCACAACAGTACTGTTTTGCATTTCACGTGCCATGAGATAAAGTTGTTTGCAAACATATATCAAGATGGATAATGGCCCTTTAATGATTTTTGCGTTCTTCCCAGAACTCTGCCCTCAGTTTCCCAATACGATCTTCATGTCTGTTTAAAAGTTTTTCTGGTTTTGAATGTGCCTATCCTTCACTGTTGCTCCTGGCAGCCTGTGGGTCCTCTTCGCCAACCCTCTTAAAGAGAGATTGTAAACTCACCTAATCTGCAAGGCACCGTAATTTCACAAAATCCCCACCCAGCCTCTCTGTATTCCTCAGCAAAGGGCTGCCATCCCATTAATGCTTAGGTCTCCTATTTGGCTAACTTGGAAGGCCTCCTGGGGCTGCGGGCCCTGGAGGGAGAATTCCACACCTTGGCTGCAGTATTAGCAGAGGCCTCTGGAGACTCTGGTTGGGGACAGAAGGGACTGATAATTATCTTCTTGTGCTTTCACTAAATGTATATGCACCAAGGAGCCAAGCAGTGATTTAGGGGTGTTGGGGGCCACTCAGGGTTGGGACCAGCCAGGGTGAGAGGCCTCGATTGTTCCGGTCATTACAGTTCAGCTGTTTGGTCACTGGGCTTTTAATATATAGGATGTTAAGTGCACTCTTCAGGGCCTTTAGACTAGAATGCTTTTTCCCTACTGAGTACATGACTTACCCCCTTGTACCATGTATGTGTCTTCTCACATCTCATCAGAGAATGCTTCTTTGATCTCACTTCCACCCAATAGCACTCCTAGAATTATCTATCACTCGTCTTTTTTCTTTATAGCACTTAGCACTATACAATACAGTATATTTTTTTGGTATGTCTCTACTCTTCTAAAATATAAGCTCTTAGGAAACCAAGATTTTGTTTATTTCTTTCTTTATCTTTTTCTCCACTGTGATAATACCACTACATGGAAGAGCATCTGGTATAGATTAGGCAGTTGGGTAACATTTATTAAATGCTCAGTTTTCTTGTGCTAAACAGGTTACTGTCTTGTCAGGCAACTAAATCCAATCTTTAACAATTCTCTTTGTCTAAATATTCTTCTACAAATTGAGAAGAATCATCTGTTTACTAGTAACTTTCTTCATCTGTCCTCTTTGATAAAATAGTAGTTAACTATTAATTGAGCTAATACTATGAAATAGATTCTAAACAGTGTGTGTTGCTCTATTTCAACCTAATTCAAACTCTATGAAAACACAAACCTTTCAAAGTGCCCCAAATAAGAAGTAATTTGGATGTAGTGGAATGAAAATATATGTATGTCTGAGTTAGACAAATAGTAGGATAGTATTCCAAACTCCATAGTCAATGTAATCTTGATTTTGTAAGAAAATATAATACTCAGATGTATATATACACACACTAACGTGCATATCACATGTTATTATATCACATGTATAAATAGAGAAGAGCCCAGAAAAAAATTTCTCAAAAGAGCAACAGGTAGAAATATTAGACACTTTTATTTCTTTTGTGTTTTTTATTTGATTTTCTACAATTGACATGAGTTACTTTTTTATTTTAAAAATTCAATAAATATTTGTTACTTGAAGAAAAGAAGAAGAAACTGGGTTTGTGAGGGCACATTTTGAAGTCAGAACTCTTTAATGCTACACTATTAATTTATAATTTGTCAAGGTCACATAACAGTGTGATATTTGTAAGTTGCTTGTGCCTGCTGACTGAAGCACACTGATGAGCAGCCATATCACAGCTTTTAAAACAGATTAGAGCTAAATTATTCATGCTACAAGCCATATTGAGAGTTGATGACCCCCAAATTAGAGCCCCAGTCCATGCATTTCATGTACGTTTCCTTCCCCTTGGAAAAGCAGCTTCCACAGCTGGCTGAATGAAGTCAAAGATAAGAAGTGCCGATAACATTTCCCTCCTGAAATGTCAGGTCTTTGCCTTGGAGATAAGGAACGGCAAGATGTTGATGCCTTGCAATTTTATGTGCTAACAGGATTCTTCAACACAGTAACCTGAGTGTTGCTAACTCATAACATCAGAAAGACAGGCATGTCTTGACAAATGAAAATGTTCAATCTCACTGTTAATACAGAGCATGATTAAAATACAAATATAGGCACATGTGCAAAGCAGCGTAAGTTCCTTATCATTATTTTAAGAAATATATGGGCTAGGAGGTTACTAATATTTTGCAATGTCTGTGGAGAGAGAAATTCATTTTTCTCTGAATTGTAAGAGCAAGATAAATATAAATTTACTAGAGGCCCAGTGCACTGATCCTTGCACCGGTAAGGCCCCTTGACGTGGCCTGTGGGGATTGGACCAAAACCAGCAGTCCAATGCTGCCTGCCACTCCTGCCTGCCACTTCTGCTCATCCAGGCCCTGTTGCACCTGTCGTGGGCTCACTCACACCCACTCAGTCCCGATCGGGAGAGTCTCACGCCACTGCAGAGGCACTCTCCAGCCGTGAGCCCTGTGTCTGGTGCCCCTCGGTCAGCTGAGCAGCACTCCCACTGTGGGAGCACACTGACTGCCATGGGGCAGCTCCTGCTTTGATCATCTGCCCCCTGGTGGTAAGTGTGAATCATAGTGACTGGTTGTTCCAGTCGTTCCCCTGTAATGTTCACTTAGACTTTTATATATATACTAGGAGCCCGGTGCACAAAAATTTGTGCACGGGGGGGTGGGGGGTGACCCTCAGCCCGGCCTGTGCCCTCTCACAGTCTGGAACCCCTCGGAGGATGACCACCTGCTGGTTTAGGCTCTCTCTCTGGGAGATAGGGCCTAAGCTGGCAATCAGACATCCTTCTGGCAGCCCAGGAGCCCTCAGAGGATGTCCATTTGCCAGTGGAGAGCAGGCCTAAGCTGCAATCTGACATCCTTAGCGCTGCTGAGGAGGCGGGAGAGGCTCCCACCACCACCAGTGTACTGGCAGCCATCAGCCTGGCTTGTGGCTGAGCAGAGCTCCCCCTATGAAAGTGTACTGACCACCAGCGGGCAGCTCCTGCATTGAACGTCTTGCCCCTGGTGGTCAGTGCGCATCACGACTGGTCATTCAGCTGTTCAGTTGATTTGCATATTAGCCTTTTATTATCTACCAGAGGCCCGGTGCACAAAAATTTGTGCACTCGGGGAAACTTTGTAGCCTGGTGTGGAGCTCAGAGCCGGCCAGGGCTTGGCTTCCTCCATCGCCAGGGGCAACCCAAGGTTCCAGCTCCTTGGCCACGGCTGGCTGAAAGCAGGTATCTGGGGTTTATTTACCTTCTATAATTGAAACTTTGTTGCCTGAGTGGAGCTCAGAGCTGGCCAGGGCAGGTGGGAGGGAAAGCCTCCTGTGCTCTAGCTCTGTGGCCATGACCGGCTGAAAGCAGGTATCTGGGGTTTATTTATTTTCTATAATTGAAACTTTGTTGCTTTGAGTGTAGCTTAGAGCAGGCCACAGCAGGCGGGGAACCTTGGCTTCCTCCATCACTGGAGCAAGCAAGTCTCCTGCTCATTCCAGCTCCGTGGCTGCCAGCCGCCATCTTGGTTGGCAGTTAATTTGCATATCTTGCTGGTTAGCCAATGGGAGGCGTAGCAAAGGTATGGTCAATTACCATGTTTGTCTGTTATTAGGTAAGATATATATGTGTGTGTGTATATATATACATACATACATACACACACACACACAGTGGGGCCTTGACTTACGAGTATACCGACTAACTAGTTTTTTGAAATACCAGCTGTCTCTCGGCCGATTTTTTGCATTGAGTTGATAGAGTAATTTGAGTTAATGAGCTCCTTAACGAGCTCGGTCTCGGAATGAATTAAACTCGTAAGTCAAGGCCCCACTGTGTGTGTGTGTGCATGCATGTGTGTGTGTGTGTGTGTGTATAACAAGGGAGAATATATATATATGTGTGTATATATATATATACACATATATATATATTCTTCCTTGTTTTATCACAAAATCAATAGTTTTGATATTTTGCCTATTAATTTGATTCTTAATGAATGGCCAGTTAGCTAAATGTAAGAAGCTAAATCCTTATTTATTTCTGTTAACCAATAATAAGAAAAACCATGATATATATATATCTGTATGTGTATATATATATATGTATATATATATACAGATAAATAGATAAATCTACATTTTTTAAATTTGAAGACTAGTCTTTAGCATCTATTCAATGTTATAGATTGCTCAGAGAATTACCTCATCTACACAGATATACCTGGCCAATAATATTGCAGTTGATAGAAAAGGATTTCATTACATTTCCTGTCCTCAGTGAAGTTAAATTATCCTGAAATTTCTCACAGAAAATAAGTATCATGAGACAATGTAGAATTTTTCAAATTAAGTGCAGTTCTATAAATTGGGGGGTGAGGGCGGGGGTACTTGAGGAAGTTTGCTAATCTGAGCCTAGGGAATCCAGCTGTAGTATTTTTATCAGTACAGATATTAACACCAAACCTTGATCTACTAGCTTTTAAACTGAGTTTGGATCACATTAACTCAGTTGAAATCTGCTGAGGAAAGCATGGTCTTAGGGGGATGAATGCTTGTGCCTGGTAACAGTTGGTCTCAAGTTCTGGAGGCAGGGTGTTACCCGACAGCTACAGTCTTCCTGCCAGAATTCTTGGAAGCTTGATCTGCATCTTCTGTGAGCAATAAAATATCATTAACACTCACATTTTTGTTTATAGTTTATGAAAATGCACTAGAAGTATTCTCAGTGCAGCCTCATGCCACAACCTGGGCGTGAAGGCCCGAGAAAAGGCAGCAAACTTCCAAATAGCCTCTGGGTAGTAAGTTAAGAAACTACTGGGGCTGGGTAGAAAAAGTTCAGCCAATGCCAGCCCTAAAAACAAACTCTGAAATAAGAAGAATTTGTTTTTAGCTCATTCTTGGCCTTTTTTTTCCCTATGACTTTTTCTTTTTTTCTCCAGAAAGTGAGACATCTTGCCTGGAGCCAGCCAAAGAGGTTCTTCACACCAGCTCAGTCCTCCCAGGCGGCACCCGTGCTCTGACCCTTCATTTTATCTTATTAAAATCTATGTATTCTGTGCTCCATTTGTTTCTTGTTTAAAGGCATGTTGGGATGGAATCAGCTAAAATATTACTTAATTTAATAAACTTAAATTATTATGAGTTTATTACAGTTAATCTTCTCCCAGCTAAGTGAAGACTTAGAGGTTGAAGGGCTAATTCAATTAATTCCACAGGTATTCACAGAATATCCCTTACTTGCCCTGCACTGGATAGGTTTCTTCAAGACTAAAAAAAAAAAAAAAAAAAAAAAAAAAGACTAACCCCTATTTTCCATAAAAATGCTCACAGTCTTGACCAAGGAGTGACATGAATACACTTGAACCGTATGTTGGTAGTTTGGATGCTGATGTGGTTCAGAGAAAAGATAAACTAGGTGACAAAAGATCTCTGGAAAAGGCAGGGTCTGGGCCAGGTCTGAGAGGATACATGTCAGATGTGACTAACAGAAGGAAAATATTCTAAGGCACTGAGAGGACATGGAGCGCTAGACTTGACCACACATTTCATTTTGTGTAGGAGAAACCTGAATATGGCTATTTGTTATAATATTTAGTACCTTCCCTTCTCACTCTGAACAGTGCCCCATTTTCATCACAGATTATATGAGCAGGATTTATCAATGGAAGAGGGATGACACCACTATAACTAGAGAAGCACTTGGGATTAGTAGAGCATAAGGTTGGATTTATGAGATTCAGCCAGGTTATGTGGGTTCCTTCATTTAGATCTGATGTGGCAGAAAAGATGAAAACAGTTATTTACTGGAGTTTTAAAATGGTATCATAAAAGTGATGTTGAAAGATTAATCTGATATGAAATAACAATGATGATTTATGTGTATATAGCCCTCTTTATTACTTACATTTTGTCTGCTTAACACAAAAATGATAGCACAATCTATGGAACCTTAAGAAAAGAACATCAACTTTAGAGTTAGAATTGAGTATGTGCCCTGACCAGGTGGCCCAGTGGGTTGGAGTGTAGTTCCATATACCAAAATGTTTTGGGTTTCATCCCCCAGTCTGGGTGTGTAGTGGAGGCAACCAATAGATCTCTCTCTCTCTCTCTCTCTCTCTCTCTCTCTCTCTCCCTCTCTCCCTCCCTCTCTCTCCTCTTTCTCCTCTCTCTCTCTCACTCACTTCTTCTCACCTTAAAATCAATAAAAATATATCTTCAGGTGAGGACTGAAACATACACAGAAAACAAGCTAAGTGTACATCTGTGTTCACATCATTTCCTATTCTTATGTCTTTAAACCACACACAACCCTATAGACTTAAGTAATTGGATATTATAAGATGATAGACTATAAATGTAATGAAAGTGGAATGCATTGGCTATTAATGACATTTCTGTTTTTACTAACAATTTTGAAGTTTACAAAATGCTCTTTGTAGTTTTGAAGCCTTAGAGTCATGGAGGTTATGAAGACTTCTATTGTGAAATTCATCTGTAAAACATTGTTGGCCTACACCAGAGAAAAAGGATCAAACTCTAATTTATTTTTCAAGTGTGAAACTTAAGAGAAAAGAAGTATGGTTATGTTTTCTTTACTACCTACATTTTCTCTCTAGATCTCCTAGTCATATTAACATCTTATTTAGGAAAAAATGTGTATGTGGAGAAAAAAGGTTCTATATTACCATATAAAATTTTTAAGTTTGTCATCTTTCTAAACTTTTAATGACATATATATGGATATTGCATATTGAAATAATATATGTGGTAGCATTATTAGTAGGCTCAAAATATGTTTCATTTTGTTTTATTTACACTGAAATTCCTACTTGCTTACAACAAAGTTCTGGGCCCCTGGGTCTGCGTTTATTTTCATAGTTCAGCTTACACAAATTCTAAAGTTATGGTTGTTATGCAATAAAGTAACGGTGCCCTAATGATACCCCAATGCATTGAAATAGTTAATTAACTTTCATAGGTGAGCAATTCACTCAGGAAGTAGTTTTACGTGGTTTAATTACAAGTAGGGCAGCAAAAACAGTTACAAAGAGCTTTGAACATTCCTAGCGAACTAGTGAAGTCATGTAGGCTGACCAGGTGTTTTTGTTTAGTGTTCTTTTACTGTTTTGCTAGGGAATTGGAGAGAGAGGAGGTTCATAACGTCTAGCCAACCTGCAAAGCAGCTTTCACTTTCTCAAATAATATGGTACTCGAAACTGAAGCAATGCTTTTTGCTAGTGCACTTGAGACATAGATATATTCATGTATATGTACACATATACGTACACGTATACGTATATGTATGGAAAGCTTCTAATGATACTAATGATACTATTAGTGATTCTAATGATACTATTTGAGACTACTAATGTCTTACTCATTAAATAACAACATGGTAAAAGAAGTCAACCTGTAATTTTAGTATTAATTTATGTATTTTTAAAACCACTAGTTATACAAATCATATGTGAAAAATTATTGTCTGCATTCAAGTGTTTTATTAAAATTCAAAGAAATTTTAAAAAGTAGATTTTTTAAAGAAGGCTTTTCTATGACTAATCCACCAGCCCATACTTAGGCATTATCAACTTCCTACTTTAAATTTTAGTGTTGTCCATGAAATTTAATTTCTTGAACAATTTCAGCTAGCAATTATTTGTATGCGGAAAACCTGTTCACGTGTGAGGATATGCAGTGCTGCATGGCATCCTTATTGTCAGGATAAAATAGAACCAGTTACTTGTGTTGGAAGTAAAAGTTGTTTCACGGCTATAAGCTATTTCATGTAAGATAGGAAGCCTGTGGTAATAAAATCAGATTCATTAGCCAAATACAGAATTCTTTTGCAATAAGAAGGTTTGCCAGAGGTACATTAAATAAATAGAACACAAGTTAAGAATCAACATAACTGACCAAGTCACTAAGATCACTGATTTTTATGGCAGAGCCATTTCAATAATTTGTAATTTATTAACTAATATTAGATACCCGTGCTGGGAGACTTTGGAAAACTTGCTTTTCTACTCCCCTTTAGAGAATTTTACATAAAAAGTGTAACTCATAGTTCTGTTCTTCTGGGAAAGTGAGGTGCAGGAAAAAAGCAGGTTGCATCATTTATAGACACTTAAAAAATAAAACAATAGAGGGATTGATTGATAACCCTCAATGATTATCATATCCTAGTTAACAATACAAATATTTTATTTTCTATTGGACCTCTAACTTTTATGTTTAAAGATGTTCTCTTCATGATTTTGTAAAATTAAGAAAGAAAATATATTTGTCTAATGGGCTACCCTTATTTGTATTATGTTTACCCTTAAACACTGTAAGAGAAGTAAGTATGCAATTGGAATAGCCCTGTATTTTTCTCCATTTCTCCTGTAGACTTACCAGGATGTGTGCCAGTGTTCACATGCATGCTAGGTGAGAGTCTTCTAATCCTTTATTTGGAGAAAAATGTAATATTCAAGTGAGTAAGGTCCAAGATCAATTGAAACGCAATTCTACAAGATACATGTAGCTTTCCCTTCACATCTCTATGAGGCTGGATAATTTATGGAGACATTAATTCTGACAGTTCTTTGTATAATCATTTTCCCCCATTCCCAATAGATGGACTACATACTCCCTTGCTTCAGGGGAAATTAAAGACAAACCCTTTCTGGCTTTTTAAAAATTGAATTTTCCTGCTCCTGGCAAGGATTATCCTGGAATAAGAGAGAAGGGATTTACTCAGACTGGGAGGGCCACAGAGGTCACGAGGTACTTCAAGGTCAGAGGTACTGCTTTACCTTGAAGATCATGAAACTTACCCTCTGGGACCTTCAAGCGCAGGAAAGTCTTTCAAAGTCCTGAGCTTAATTTCTAAACCATGCTCCCCTCTGAACTTCCTATTGCTGTATAACATTCACGTAGTAAAATTTTAAGTGATTTAGTATTGATACATGTATCCTGGTAATTACAACCCGGATCAAGTTAAGAAATTATATGTATTATTGCTTTCTTTCTCAAAGAGATGTTTTCAAACTGTATAAGTCCAGGTCCCATAACACTTGGATTCTTATCTGTTCTGGGCATTAAACATGAAAAATGATAGGATGTAAAGTGAAGAAGGAGAAGAAGGGTTCCCACCATTCAACAAGATTATTGTACAAGAAGCAGGATTCCCGAAAGCCATCAAGTCTTCTCTGTCCAAGTGTCAGATGGGCCTGGTTTTCTTTTCCAGGAATAATCGTCTGGAAGAAAAACCAAAGGGGGTTCCCTGAATCAATAGATGTAAGTATAGTGCTATATAAAGAATCAGAATATTAGTAAAATGTATGTCATGGGAATGGACTTCAATATAGAATAACATTAAGTTCACTGCCAACCCAATAAAAGGAGGCTACAACTTAATTTCTAGATTATGGTTCAATTAAAGAAAATAAAGAAATACTTTTTCCCCCCTTTCTAACTTGATTTTATGGAGGTAAATTTATGTTTGTTAGAATGGTTAGGCGTGATGAAGTAACATCACCAACTGTAAAATCCTAACTCCTAGAAGATGAAAACAACTAAAATGTATTTCTCATTCATGAGGTACTGGTTGACCACCGTGCTCTACCATCATGTCACAGGGGGCCTCAGCCTGGCGAACAGGCTCTGAGGTGTCATCTGGGGTCAGTGTAGCAGAGAAAGGAAGGGGCTCTTACCTGTCCCCAGAAGTGACACATGGCACATAATCTCCCAAATAACAAAATAAGCAGTGCAGCCCGGCCAGCATGGCTCAGTAGCTGAGTGTCGACCTATGAACCAGGAGGTCAGGACTCAATTTCCGGTCAAGGCACATGCCCAGGTTTCGGCCTAGATCCCCTGTGGAGAGCATGCAGGAGCAGCCTATCAAGGATTCTCTCCCATCATTGATGTTTCTCTCTCTCTCGCCCTCTCCCTTCCTCTCTGAAATCAATACAAATGTTAAAAAAAAGAAAGAAAAAAGTAAGCAGTGCAACTTTACCATGTGTTTGGGTAAACAGCACTAACTATCGCAAGATTTATTCCTTTATTCCAGCTACACAAACTACAGCTTTTCAATTTTCCTCAAAGAACTGTTTGAATGCTCATACAGAAAAAGTGTGTTACCTTTCTATTCAATTTAGAATAGTCTCAATAAACATACTAATCTCTTTTGTGCACCATTTAACAGTACCTCCATTTTCCTGCCTGCCAACGGAGAAGGTAATAATTGCTTTTCAATTTCCCAGAGATTATTTGTCACCATAGACATTTTATCAGGTTTTAGAATTTTACGCCAAGGCGATCTGGGTATATATTTTATTTCTTTTATTGTCTCTTGCAAATATAGAGGCTATATTCCTTTAGATGCTGATGTTAATGAAGTGCTTTATAAGAGTTTTGGGTGATTTATGCTTTATTTTGAAATCTGTTTTTATTAGAAACAGGCCAGTGGCTTCTAGTGTTGGAATTGGAATTTGGTTCACTGACAGTAAAATAACAACCATTTATCATAAACTTTCAATCCATTCTTGTTCTCTTCATTATGTGAATGTGGATAGGCTCCATAAAAATGAAAAGTAGCTTTCACACTCCAGAATAGACATTCCACTTAAAGCTTGAGAACCAGTAGAGTGTAGTATTTAAAACATGCATTCGGAAGCCAGGCTGCCTGGTGCTGAATCCCGGCCCTGCCACTGTGTGACTTTGGGGAAGTTGCGTAAATACTCTATCATTCAATTTCCTCATCTGGAGATGATAATAGTAACAACCACCATAGATTTCAATGTCAATGAATAAATTTTAAATGAATGCATGCTTGTAAAGAGTTAAGAGGGGTTGTTACATAGTAAACTCTCTCTGAGCTCTTGCCCTTATTATCATTTTTATTGTTATTATTTCAATTGAGAAAGAACCCTAAATGTATTTTTGCAACTTAAATGGTTGTGTTGTGTTCTACAAAGTAATGGAATTGGCATAAATGATTCACAAATTTAATTTGACTTGAAATACTGTCACACGTTTCAACTGCTAATTTCTGAAAAAAGACACAGAAAAGGTGAAGTATTTTGTATATATTTATATAGCCCATACATGTGTTGTGTATGTACCAAGGCAGTCCTGTGCAAAGCTGGAGCTCTCAACACAATATCACTTCAACGCTGTTATTGACAGATGAGGTTCAAAGCAGGTGGCTAATAAAAAGCAAAAGCCAGCTGAGTTAAGGCTGCTATGGCAACGGAGAACAGAGATATTTTATTCTTAACAGTATGAGAGTGCTACATTTATTTCGGGGCTATCTGAAAACATCATTCATAAAACAATTTCTCCATTGAAACACAAACTAATTACACTGTACATACAAACACACTACCTAATCAAAATACGTGTTAAAGTCTTTTCTTAATCAAAGTATTTACTAGTTTGCTCTCAGTTTTGATTCTGGTTTTCCAATATATGTGATTCTCTTTGATGCCAACTGACTAAAGACTTCTTTTTCCTTATTGGGTTTTTAGATGCTGGCTATTCTGAAAATTCATCTTTCGGGTGTAGAGCTGATTTCTTTTTTTTTTTTTTTTGGCCCACAAATTCAGGTATCTTGAGAGACAAAATCTTGATCTGTGACTATTCCCCAAAATGTGTGGCATATGTTTTTGTTTCTATAGCTGAGACCACATTCTTGTTTTCTTTTTCTGGAAAATTTATCTCAATGAAACAGATTGTAGGTTGCACATCCAGATCATGTTTGAACTCATTCATTGAGGTAGGGAACTCAGGATGGATGGGTTAGGAAGAAAGTAGTAATAATGCATTCTATTGAAATAAGTTAAATTTGAGGTGGTTATGGAAAAATAAGTGGCCAAATCAAGAAGGCCTTTTCAAATGTGGATATAGAGCTAGAGAGGAAAGACTAGACTAGAAATAAAGATTTAGATATTGTCAGTTTGGTAGTTGAAACAAGTGGGTGAAATCACTGAGGAAGAGTTTGTAAAAGAGTTTGAGGGAGAGAGTCTAAAATGAAGACGAAAGAGTAGACTGAGTTTAAGACATAGAGGAAATAACAGGAGAGGGTGCTGTTTTGGAGTTTAAGGAAGGAGCTCATGAACAGGGAAGGAGGTGGATGAACAGAAAGTGGACAGCATGCCAAATGCGGGAGGTAAGCTTAGTTAGACAAGGTGTGAGAAGCAGTCATTAGACCATCAACCAGTAAGTTATTGGTAACATCAGCCAGAAAAATTTCAGTGGAGTATTGGTGGTAGAAACAAAACTAAACTGGGCTAAGGAGTGAAAATGAGGAAAGGAAAGAAAGGCAATAGTAAAATGATTATGTTAACAAAGTTGGCTATGAAGAGAAAAAGAGGATTAAAAAGATAGAATAATAGAAACCAGGGAACAAAGTTTGATCAAGGTCAGATGCAGACAGTTAACTTCTATCTTGCATGCTTAGATTTTGACTTGAATGCAATAATGTTGATAAAGTACCTAGCAAAATACCTGCACCATAATAGGGGTTCAATCAATTATATTCTTGGTTATTTTTATTAATAACAATTATAATTATTTTTATATACTCATTAGTTAATGCTAATATAGTTTATATCTTGTTAAATCAATCACTCTCAGATGACTTCAGTTACTGAGAGACTAGTGACTCACAGGTAGCATAGAAACATCAGGATAAAAAGGAGATTTTTACTTATTGTAACCTTGGGTAATTGAAGTACAGTGAGATTGTCCTGGGGGAAGAAAATCAACGTGAATATTTCTGCATAAAATTTTCTGAAGAGAGTGTGGCACCATCTAGGTTAAGCTTACTTCCCTTCATTGTAGTCTTTGTAATGATTTTGGTTAACAAAAATGCTGCTTGTATTAAAAAAAAAGTTTCGGTTTGTCATAATAGAAGTATGGTCTATCCTTGCCCTAGAATACAGGAGTGAATTTCTCATAAGCCGTGTGCTGAGGAAAGCCCTTCTCAAAATGCGCCACATTGCTGAAGAAGGCTCTCAGTAAGACATCATCGCTTCTTCATCCTTACAAAGATGTAGAAAGGAACTCATTATACTCATTCCTACACTTATTTACAGATCATTTCTGGACCACAGAAATAGCACAGCCATGAATTCATCATTTTAAGGAAATTCCCTGCTTTGTTTCCTTTGCCTGGATGGAACACGTGTTTGTTCCACAGTACTGAGCTTATAAATTCTCATGACTCCTTATTTGGAATTATCCTTGTGAGTCAAAACCAGACCATAAAATCTGCAATGGTACAGACTAAACATGAGGAACATACTTGCACTACCCTGACCGGAGGAAGAAAAGTGTTCTCTCCTGCTGTCGGGGCTTAGAAGATAAATATTCTAACAAAACAAAAAAATGAGGCAGAAACCTTAAAACTTTCTTATTCTTTATTCTTTACTTTTGGATTGAATTCAATGTCAAGTTGATAAATATGAATATTTTATCTTTTATTGTAGTAATTGTATCTTTATTGTAAAATGATTTTCATTTATAAGACTGTTATGATAAATAGGACTTTTTCTTCTGTCTTCCCATCTGTTCTATAAAGAAAACAAATATTCAAAGAAGCGATGTTATAAAAAGTGCCTGTGTGTGGTCTAGGGCCTGCTTAATGTAGAATCAAAGGACTCCGTGGGACTTTAAGAGATTTTGCTGTTCATTCCACAACGTCCAGACAAGATTTCACCTAAACTCTCTTGGACAGATCATTTTTATAAAGTGTCTCGATCAGGCATGTGAACGGTTATCCTAACTGCCAGTGAGTTTATACTCAGGTTTAAGTTTCTCTTAAAAATCTCTCTGAAAAATGAAATCCACATTCTTTAGTAGAGAGCCCCTGGATATTCCATGCTTGCAATGCATAATTTTCATCACTCTTCCATCTTTGAATTATTAACTCTACCAAATCAGTGATCTGGTTGAATAATCAGATACTTTAAATGCTAGCAGAATCTTCAGGATGGACAAAGGCAATAATAACAGAGAAGCAGAGTCCAGTTTTTGTTAGTCTGTGTGCGCTCCTTTGGGAGTGAGGGGGACGGCACGTAAGAGAAGAGTAAGAGCACAGTATCCAAGTGTAGCAGTAATAACGTTTTTGTTTGATTTTTGTTTTGTTTTTAGTCATGACTTATGGAATCTCAAGTCAAGTAAAAATGTTTATATTTCAGAGGCAGGATCGATAATATATGCAAGTTAAGGAGCTGGACACAGATAAATGGATAGCGAGGGAGCACACTCATTTCTAAGAACATACGTTTGTGGTTTACTTGTGTGATTTTCAGGTAGCAAACCTATGTTGCAGTTTTACTACTAAAACATGGATGTGCACTCCTTCACAGAAGGATACAAGGAAGTGCCCTCTAGCCTTACCTGTGTAGGAAGCTGTGCTAAGAACCGGGCCAGGGAGGCAGAGGTGAGCAGGGGACCCAGTGTGTGCCCCTTTCAAGTCTTACTGATTGAGGAGGATTAACAATCAGACTTCAAAGAGCGATGCTTCATGATTTTTTGTGAGCTAATCACAATATTCAGCTGCAATTTATAGGCTGGTGATGTTAAATCAGGAATGGTTTTGATACTCCCAATTAAGCTTTTTAAATGAAATTAAAAGTTCAAAGTACCCGCCTGCCTGTAAAGTGAGTTGGCAAAGTTGGGGGAAAGCTGGAGTCGTTTGCTTTGAAGTCTGTTTTGTTTGCCAGGGCATCTTAGAGAGTTAAATTTAATGGGAAACTTGCTTAGTATTTTATTTTTTTAGGGCAACATAGTCTGGGTCAAAAACACAGTTTCGTACTACATTCTTTCCAAATAACAGAATGGAATTATACTAACTGAACCCCCTCACCCCCTGCAAACATAGTCCCATACCCGTAACTTGACATATTTGAATCCTAGAAATGAATTAAATTTCCATATTTACCTTGACCACCCTGTGTGCAAGCTTCTGAGAGTCACTGCCATCGAAACCACCCGTCACACGTGGTTGGCTCCCCATCTTAGAAAAGCTTTGGGAAAGGAAGGTCAAAAGTTGCATTTTCACGACGTCCAGAAAGGACAGGAATTATAAAATCAGATTCCAGGAAATAAGTAAACTAGCACAGTAAATAAAATCTAATGAGCCCCATTTGAAAAAAAAACTGACAGAGGAGGAAAAGTTTCTTCTTTGTAATAGAATTAGAGGCTTAAATGTGAAAGCGATCCCTGAGTGGGAGCTTATATTATCTTTTTTAAAGAAAAGGATCAAATAAATATTGGAAGTGTGATGAAATACAGGTCTGCAAATGAATGCTGATGTTTTATTTTGAGTAGGATGGGGGGAGAAGGAAAAAACACACACGACAACAACAATAACCTGGCATTACTTTTAATGTAAATGTTTTATAGTTTATTATGCAAGTGAAATATGAGACAGACCCTAGAGGCATTGTATTAAAGCACTTCAAGCAATTCTTTGTTTCATTGGGGAATGTGTGTGTGCCTTTTCCCTCTTTCCCGCTGCCAGCGGTAAAGGTCTCCTGCTTCTCTGTCGCCGTCTCTGCCTTTTAATACATTTTCCAAGTTCAAATCCATTGCTTTCTTCTGATTCTTTCCAAATGAGATACATTTTATCTTTTTAGTACAGACCTGATCTCTCTGAAGAGGACATCAACGACCTCTCATGAATTTTGCTAACTTTTCTGGGAGACGGGGGCATTTTCATCATCTAGAGGTGCAAGTTGTGCGGTGAAATATGAGCAAGTTGCTAAGAGTCCAGGGCAGAGCCAGGACAGGAACTACAGTTTCCTGACTCCCGGCTCAAGTCCCGAGGCCTGGTCTGGGGCCACCTCAATAAAAACAGTAGCAAAAGCAAACAGTGAAGGAGCTGGGCTATGCAAATGGTGACTTTTCCGAAGAGGCAGATAGAGGGAGAAAAGAAAAAAAGCCTGCTGTGTTATACCTTTCTTTTCAATGGCGCTTTATATTCCAATGAATCATCAGAAGAAATACTTCAATAAAATGTCAAGTTCAAAGCTGACTTCCATTCTAAGCTGAGGTGACCTCCCCGTGAGAGCACAGATGCACTCTTTGGGCTGTTGTTTCTCTGACATCATGTAAGGGTCAGACATAGGTAATGAACTGCTGGGGAGTTATCAGTGGGTTTTCATATTTACTGTGAGGAATCAGAATCCCTCGGTGCGGCATGACAGTCAATGATAGAGAAGTCATTACAGTCCGCAATCACTGATTGATTTCCTTGTCAATATACACCTATTGACATTGGGGGAAACGATGACATAAGGCATACAGTAGTCCCCATATTTTCAAGCCTGAGGAGGGCAGCACTTGGATGACAACTTGCAGTGGGTTCTTTCCTGTAAGAAGCAGCTAAGGGTAAGGAAGTGTGTGCGTGCAGGGAGCCCACACCTGCACAATTTGCTCTGGCAGCACAGATCCAAGAAGCTGGGCCTCATGATGCTGCCAAAATTGGAAAGAACAGAGAAACACAGATGGTGTGTCTGTGAAGCCAAATCCAGTTGTATATCCTTGATTTTTTTCTCTCTGCTCCTATGCAGTACAGAGGATGAGAAGAAGTGGAATTATCTTGGAAAAAGTGTGAGATACTTCTTGTCATGAAAACATTGTATATGTTTCCCGGTCTCCCTTGATTTATTTAGTCTTCCTGCAATTTCAAGTAAGTACATAATATTCAATAGCATAAATAGGTCTTTTAGTATAAAATCTAACTTAGTAGATATCTGAAAATAAAAGTTTCTGATTTTTTTCAGGATATGGAATTAATTAGTCCATTAGTTAATTGACCAATATTGAATTTTTCTCTCTCAGGGTCCCAGTCATTACTTAGAATTTGAGGAGAAATGTCCACTCTTAAAGGTCTTTTAAGTTTTTTTCATTTTTTGACTTTTTAAACTACATCTTACTTATTAAAGATAATATTAAAGAATTGAGTGACGTCTTAGCCCTTTAAACTTTTCTAAATTCCACTAACATTGCAGCTCAGCATTCCCCAAATGGTTAAAAAAATAAAAGAAGAAACAAAAACACAGGACAATTTGCAAGTCATTTACTATATTTCGAGAGAGGTGGGAATCCTGGCCTGAATTGTGCTCTAGAATATTATCTAATTGTGCTAAGTTGTATTAACAATAAACACACACACACACACACACACACACACACACACACACACTGATGCTTACCTCCTAATTATATTCCTCTTGGCTCATAATGACTTCTGCAGTCCTTGCCTCTTGCTACAAAGGATTGGAGGCAATAATCACCTTAGTCACTGCAGTTGCAGAATGAAACTTCCAAAGCCAGCTCTTCCCTGCAAAACGGAACAATGATGAACCTTAAAGCATAGATGCTGCGACACAGATCAGGACAGACATGATGCACATGGTAGGGCTCTTCAGAGGGAACAAGGGGAATAACAAGGCCTACATTGCTGGTTTGTGATAAAGATTGTCACCGAGTGGGTACTTAGTAAGCGATAAAGCATTCCTTCCACAGAATCTATTTTATGTGTTTGGAAACATGTCAGATATTTCCCAACACAAAAAGCAGAAAGGCGAGTTTCTATTTAAGATATATGTATGGTCTCTACTTCCACTGGATATTTTAAAATGTTAGATTTAAAGATAAAGTAATTGATAGTCAAAGAGTTTGTAACCCAAGGTAATTGTTTTATGGTCTAATGTATTTTAAAATGCCTTGACATAGACAGTATGGCATATATGTTTATTTCAGTTTACACTAGAGTAGCATTTTATTAACATTTTCAGTATTCTCATCAGAAATACACATTCCAGGTAGTTAGTTAACATTTAAAAAAATGCTCGATTAGTTAGCATTCTGAAAAAGAGCAACAATCACAAACACAAACAATAACAATAAAAAACCGTATGTTCACACACTAGGATAGGCTGCTCCAAACCTATAGCTATTTTTGTTTTGTTTTGTTTTAAATTTTGATTCCCCAAACATTAAATGGTTATTGAGGAGCATAAAATGCTAGACATAATTTTCAATGGTGAAGGTGTCATTTTGAAAATAGGTAGATTGTCTGCTTATACTGGGCAGGCATCACTGGCCTTGCATTCAATCAGTAGGGTATGAAAATACAGTGAGCTCAGTACTATCGACCACTCAAAATGACACTCAGGGTTTAGGTCTCCTTCCCCTTGCTTTTAGCCATGTAGGACTCCTTGGAGCTAATTCTGCCATTAGTTTATTTTTACAGCTGTCTTGGGAAAATGTTTCTGCAATGTGCTGTCATATCAGCTAACGTTCAGAGAACTGGGCTTGGTTGAGCTTACATAATAAGTTGAATGGCTGCTTTATTGTCTGCTTAGTGATAAATACTTTATGCCTCATAGAATTTAGTCTGTGACTTTTTTCATTGAAACATGCCACCTAATAGTAACATTGGAATGGGCAGGAAAATCCCACCTACCTTTAACTTACTGAAAGTTACTATTTTTATAAAACAATTGAATGATTCTGAAAAACCATGTGGACATAAGTGATAACAATACCTCATCTAGTCTGTGGCAGGTCGTAGGATCCAAGCCCATGAATGACTTATTTGCTTCCATATGATCATGATGCTTCTTTGTAGAGTCTCCTTTGTATTAATTATTGATGACAATCCTGAGAAATCATTTGTAAGTATCTGGCCTGGGTTTAGGAATGGGTGATACAAGGTGGTATGAATCTGTCATTTTGACTTCAAATCCCCTGGTCTGCAGAAGCAGCCTGTGGCTCATTAAGCTTTGATAGAAGTTTCAGGCTTGTGGTTTAGTGCTTCTGTGGGAGTGGTTCGGTGAGACAATCCTTGTGCTAAGGCAGGCCTTGACATTCATGAACCTTTTCCTTAAAACTTTCTAACTTGGCTTACTATGGTTGTGGCAAATTAATCTCCAGGGAAATGTTTCCCCCTCAGGTATATCATATTGCCTGCGGGGACTTAGCTTCCAATAGAAGCAAATCTAACTTCTGTCAGCAAGAGAACTCGTAAAGGAGAGAAGGAACATCCATCACATGAATTCTTTCTCCACCTCTCTTTTTCATATTTTTTTTCTCCCCTGCCTCCTCTCTCAGAAATTTAGAATTGAGTTTTGGAATCTGTGTACTACCTTAGCTCCACAACAATATAGGCCACCACTAGGTTACTGGGAAGGGGGTTTAGAACTGATCAAGTGACATCTGGATTTCTCTAAACTCCATTGCCATTCTGAATGATAGGGATAGGAGCAACTCAGAAGTTTTCACCATATACCATAAGCTAGCTCATTTTTCTGAGTTCAGAGTCAAGGAATTTTTCAAGTCTTGTAATGGGTAAAGAGGAGAGAAAAGAATCATGAGTGAATTTCATATGATTCTCATGGTTTAGAAACAACAATCTAAACAATATTGTTACTAAATATTTAGGTTTTTTTACGTATTCAAATACCCAGAATACCAGAATATGCAGGTCATATCTATTGACTGATTACTTAGATAAGTGTAGATCTTCATTTTATTAGGACATCACCTTTTTTTAAAAAAAGGTGGTTTTAAAATTTTCTGTCTAATAGTCAAAACACTGGATACTTTTTGTTTAATCTTGTATGAATCAAAAATCATTGTATAATTATGTAGTCATACAAGTAAGTAAATATTTGAGCATTGTATAACAAGGCATTTAAGGAAATGAAGAGAAAGGAAATCAATTTTCATGTCTCAAAACAACTAAAATTTTTAAAGATTTAATTATTTTTCTAATATAACATAAATATATGATTGTTATAACAGATTCCAAAAATATAGGAAAATATGAATAATGAAATTAAATGACCAATAATTCCACACTCTAGAAACAAAGTTGTAAATGTTTTGGCATGTCGATTTCCAGATTTTCTACTAATCTTATACACAAATCACATTTTAAAATAAAATACTTTAATTTTAGTTTCATTATCTTTTCCCTTCAAAGTGGAATTTATGGGCTAGTGTGTATATTAGTATACAGTTTTGAGACCAGAGATACATTGCAAAACGGCTTTTGTAAACTTTATTTCTTATCCCTAAATAGAGTGTGTGCATGGGCTTGTTTCTTTGTATATATACCAAGTGTTATGATTCTTTATTATCTCTGAAATCTGAAAAATATAATTAAAAAGAACCCAGAACACAGCAAAACAATGCTCTAGTCTCATTGCTTTAACTGGTATTTTTTTCCAGAAGGATATTTATTTTTAAATGATATATATATATATATATATTGATTGCAGAGAGGAAAGGAGAGGGAGAGAGAGATAGAAACATCAGTGATGAGAGACTATCATTGATTGGCTGCCTCCTGCACGTCCCCTACTGGGGATTGAGTCCTCAACCCGAGCATGTGCCCTTAACCGGAATCAAACCTGGGACCTTCCAGTCTGCAGTCCAATGCTCTGTCCACTGAGCAAAACCAGCTTAGGGATAAATTCATTCTTAAGAGCTCATGATATGCTAATAGCACTGTTTCTTCTATCCTATATAATAAAAGGCTAATATGCAAATAGACATAACGGTGGAACAACCGAACGACCGGTCGCTATGTCATGTGCTGACCACCAGGGGGTGTGCATGGAACATAGTGGGCATGGTCAGCAGGCGGCAGAGTGCAGAAAATGGCGGGCATTGCCTGTGGCAGGATGGTGGAACAGGTGAGCAGGGATGCCAGACCACAGTGGGGCACTTGTTGCTGTCATCGGGGTGAGCCTCTGGTGGTTAATGAAAATTCCTTATGCCCACATGCTGCAGGCCCACCCAGTGCTCTCACCCGTTGCCAGCACCAGAGTCACTGCTCACACCCACTGTCGGCGCCTGGCGCCTGTCCCAATTGCTTGGCGCCATCAGCAGGTGCGAGTGGCGGCTGCTGCCCTGATCGCTCCTCAGGAGCAGGGGGAGGTGGAGAAGCCCTCAGGGGCGATTGAGGAAGCAGCCACGGTTCACACCCACTGATGATACCGGCCCCGCTCACACCCACTGCTGGCACCGGCCCCAATCGCTCTGCACAGTGTGTGGGAATGATGACAGTGGGGGTGGGGCTGCTGGCAGACAAGGAACCAGGGTCCATGCCAGGCGGGGCTGGGTGGGGGCACAGAGGATGGGCCCACAGTTCCTTTCAAGGTGCACAAATTCATGCACTGGGCCCCTAGTCAAATATGTCATACTTTATTTTTATCACTTTAAGATCCTCTTTTTTGCTCTCTTTATATTGAAATCACCCTAGACAGATTTTGTTTCTATTTTTTTAAAAAATTACTTTAGATATTTTCTATAGAGTTTATGCTTTGATGTCCACAGACCATAAGGTTTCTCCTGGCTGATTCTTACTTTGTTCTGTTTTTCCGTCAATATTACCCCAACAATATTATTCTGGTAATGTCGTTTCTTTTTCTTTGATATATTAGTGTTTATCCAGAATATATCTAGATTTTGACCATTGATCCAGGTATTGTATGGGAAGCTGTAAACACAGTTCTAATGCAGTTCATGACAGCTTGCTTCTACCATGCATTTCGATAGGGCTGCACTTTCATTTGCTCTTCAGAAGCACTGGGCACCTGCATATTAGCTATTCAGCATCCAGTCTTTACCACTGGCGCGGTGAAAGGTATTTTAAGACTCTCTTCCACATTCCAGCTATGATTGTCAACTTTTATAGTTCTGCTACTCATTACTTCAGTTGTATTTTAAAATTCTGATATCACATTCTTCTTTCAAAATATTCCATAAATATCTTACATGCATTTAAAATCTGATTGCTCATAATCCAGTTCTATATTAATCTCCTTCTTCTGTTTTCTTATTTCCTCTTTTTTCCTTATTTCACAATAATTATATTTTATCAAGATTACAAAGTAGATGCTACCAAAATAAATTAATTTTGCTTTCTTTAGTCTATATATATATATATAGATAGTGTTATCCTAGACAAGTGTATTGTTTTCATAAAGAGGATTGCTAAATTTTTCTGAGGTCTTTTCAATTTACATTTGAATAACATTGAAAGTGATTCTTAAATTTTAATTAGAAGTCTTGTTTGCTTTTTCATTTTAGGAGAGTGGGGAGGAAAGCAGAAACTTGGAAGATTTTATTGAGGAGACTTTTAAATTTCTTTTAATTTTTGTGTAATTATGTGTACAATTCCAGACCCAATGTAACTAATCAAGTTTTCTTTTAAACTCATGAATAACTGTGTCTTCTTTCTCCTGCTGAGAACTACGTTAAATATAATGTAGCTTCGTAAGACTATTTCTCTAGAGTATGAAGTTACTATCTCACAAATTGGATATTTGAACCTCCATGCTCACTCACACCTCAAAATCAACAATTTAAATTTGAAACATTTATCTTGCTCCAAATTATCTCCTCTACTTCATCCTCCATCAGAATGAAAGTCCACTAACCAGTTGGTCATTTTCACTCATCCTTCTTTGTCACTCCTTCAAAATAGCGATTTCTAAATTCTGTCAATTTAACTTCTGTGGTCAGTTTAACTGATTGATTATGATAGCCTCTTAACTATTCTCACTCTCTACTCTTGATCACCTTCAATTCATTTTCTTCACAATATATGAAGTTATTTTTAAATACAAAATCCCATAATGTTATTTCTTGTATAAAAAAGGACATCTACTTATCAACCTTCAAATAAAGCCTACACTTTTTTAAAAAATATATTTTTATTTATTTCAGAGAGGGAAAGGCAGAAACATCAATGATGAGAGAGAATCATTGGTTGGCTGCCTCCCTCATGCTCGGAGCCTGAAACCAGGACATGTGCCCTGACCAGTAATTGAACCGTGATCTCCTGGTTTGATGCTCAACCACTGAGCCACTCTGGCTGGGCAAAGCCTATACTTTAAAAAAATTATGTAGTTTTTCCTGAATTTGATGCCCTGTTTATTTGTTCAGGTCTATTTTATATTTTTCCCCTTTTCTAGTTCTGATTCTGCTATGCTGAACTGTGTCACCTCGAAGCAATCACTCATGATCTGCATTCTCCGTGGAATACTCTTCCTGTTCAATGCCTGCCCTTTGCTTCCCTCCGCCTTTTCTCTGTTAATGTTCCAATGTCATCCTGTGTTTCCTGTAACCTAGTACTTTTATAATGTCTTTTCATTGTTTATTTAATTATTTATTTCTCTTAGAAAATACAAAGTTTGCCAGAAGAAAAACTGTATGGTCATCAACATAGTACAGAGCTAAATTCTGTTCATAGCATCATGGGGATTAGTTTCTTCTACCACTCAAATTTTTCTGGTTAGAGTAGCCCTAGGGATTTGCCTATTCTTGGTGTCTTCAGTGATTTTCACTGGGTATTCCCCCTGTGTCAGTTGGGTGAGATAAATTACAGTTAAACCAACATATTGTCAAAACTGAAGGGGAAGACATTTGTTGCAAGACTCTGGTGCAACTAAACTTGGGAAGATCAAGGATACAGCTGGATCCCAAGAAGAGCTGAAAGAAGGAAATTAAACACAGTCTTGGGTCTTCCTTTCTCTCTCTCTTTTTTAAAATATATTTTATTGATTTTTTACAGAGAGGAAGGGAGAGAGATAGAGAGTTAGAAACATTGATGAGAGAGAAACATCGATCAGCTGCCTCCTGCACACCTCCTACTGGGAATGTGCCTGCCACCAAAGTACATGCCCTTGACCGGAATCGAACCTGGGACCTTTCAGTCCACAGGCTGACGCTCTATTCACTGAGCCAAACCAGTTACGGCAAGGTCTCCCTTTCTCTTATTGTGGCTGTGTACACATTGGTCTATTTCTTCTTTCTTGTTAGAGAAAGGCTTTCTGCACATGGAGAACACCTGAGTACCTACAGCTCCCAAATATATGTCCATGAATTCTGGGGAAGAAACAATTGACCTAAATTAGGTCAGGAAACAGACTTCCTAGGTTATAATGAGGTCTGTTCTGCATAACTACAGAGATGGAGGCAAGCCCAGTGCCATGACAAAGACGGCTAGGTTGACTGGAACATGCTAGTAAAACTTCTGAGTCCTGTCCTGCTTTCATTTTCTGACTCCTCCAAGACAAGACATGATTCTTGAATTAAGAAAGTCCCTTAATTTTTTTTTCTTCCAAGACCATATTAATTTTTTGAGAAATTTCGTTCCAGATGAGCAAGGGACTCTTTAATTGGAACCCACCTGCATTGTAGCTATTATATTACTCAAAGTTTCTGTATGATAATAGCTTGCTCTTTTACTTCCCAGGATTGTTGTATGTTGTACCTTATTTTTCCTTCCAGAATTTGTGGAGGCAGAAGTAAGACAATTCTGATTCTAATAGTTCCCTCAAACTATTTACATGAAGAAAAATTAATGCTTTAACATTAAAAATGCATAGCTTTTTCCTTGTTGGAACAGGGTAAAGTTTGAATTGAAAACAACTACACATTCAAGTTAAAAGTCATTTAAATATTAGAAGAAACAATTAAGACTTCACTGTAGATAGACTCATTGAAGAACATTTCAAAAGAAGATACAGCAGGGAACTGCTCTTCCTCTAAGATATAATTTTTCTTCATCTTCATATCCAATCCACAAGTCACCACTGCTGTTTGGAAAGTCAGGCTCATGGCTCACTGACAATACAATTATTTTGAAACAAAAACAATAACAAAACATGCATTTTCATTAGTAAGCTTTTATATTAAAATATTCTTTGCTTTTTTACAATGAATTATTCAGCTTCATACACATTTGCATTGAATAAATGTGGGCATAAGATTTATGGGAAATTAGGATGATCTTTGCTGTTTTCAAAATTAAGAGGAGAAAAATCTGAATCAATATTTCCTACGATAGTCATCTGATAAATATGTAACAGTTACAGATAATGTAGTATAAATACACTATCAGAAAATGACAATCACTTATTATATAGTTTGCATATATTTGTGTCAGTGTAGGCAGACCTAGACAAAAAATCACATTTTAAAAGTTCACAAGTAATATCTAGTATATATTTCAAGAAATGTATGTGAAGATTTTACTTATCCACACTAATTTAAATATTCATGTGACAGGGATGAAACCTATACTTACTAAGCTTTGTTTGTATGTAACTTTTTTTTAAAAAAAAGCACTTAAGATTCTTAAGGAGAATTTAACAAGTAAAACAGAATCCCACAATGTTTGTGTGGCATTTACCTTTGTTGTGTGAAGCTACCCAGAACACAGTGAAAGAAAAGCATTCACAGATGATTAAAACATTTGGAAAGTGATTCTCCTCCAGAGACTATGTACCAGGAATGCTAAACAATTTTCCTTTCTCTATTTGGCAGCTTCCCTTGCTCTATGTATCCCGCCCCCCACTCATTCATTAGAATACAAAGTATGGCTATGTGAAAAATTATATAAATGGAGACATTTCAAAATGGATGAGCCTTTATCCCAAAGAAACCGCCTTGCATGTCTTATTTCTCAAACCTTTGGAATGTTTAAACCAGACAAAATAGTCTTTGGATTGGGCCAAACCAACATTGTATTCCAAACAATGGTTGGTAAAGCTACCAGAAAAGCAGATGTTCCGACTACCAGGACTGAAAATTAAGGACATTCTTTAGAATGAGCACCACCATGTGTATCTAAAGAATAATTTAGCTCAGCAACACTTGTAGCAATTCCTTCCTTAGTTTATTAGAACCAATAGAAATTCTTTCTTTTTAAAAAAAATATATTTTATTGATTTTTATTTTATTTTTTTTACAGAGAGGAAGGGAGAAGTATAGAGAGTTAGAAACATCGATGAGAGAGGAACATTGATCAGCTGCCTCCTGCACACCCCCCAACAGGGATGTGCCCACAACCAAGGTACATGCCCTTGACCGGAATTGAACCTGGGGCCCTTCAGTCTGCAGGCCGATGCTCTATCCACTGAGCCAAACAGGTCAGGGCAGAAATTCTTTCTTATCATGTAATTATTCCCCTTTCCTTTCTCATAAAAACCTTTTTGCCTTATTCACCCCAAAATCTGAACACTGTTTCTACCTGAATGAGTCCTTCCCAGAATTGTAATTCTTTTTTTTAAATCTCAAATAAGCACATATTGCCTCTCACTTTGGCTTTTATTTTTAGGTTAACAGCTACAACTAGTTCATTCCAACTCAAATATTTATTGAGCATCTATTATGTGCTACTATGGGCATGGTGCTGGTTTGCATTGTACACTTCTAGGTTTTCAAAAAGTTTATAGTCTAGCAGGAGTGACAACCAATATATAAGCAAACACATGCATAACAAGAGTTTTGTTTCTCCTCCTATTAGGACAAGATGCTTCAGAGATACGAGGATGCTATGGGTTTATGAAGAGGTCAAGGTGTAAAATATACGCTAGCTCACACGGAGGCAAAAGTTGCAGTTTGCAAAATCTTATAAAATTATTTAATGTGATTTTTATCAAAGAGGAAAAATACGGAGCATTTATAATCGCATATGTTGCATTAGTCAATATATTTCTGAGAGGAGAGAAACTTTAATCAGGCATTGATGAGAATACAATTCTCCAGTTAAAAATTCAAGTTACTAATGAAAAGAAGAAATGTCCACGTCCTGGTTCCAGGCTCCATGCTTTAAAAAAAAATTTCTCTTCTACTCTCCACATATTTCCAGAGGAATGGCAAATGCAGGGCAGATGTTGCAGTAAGACTCTGGCCCTGTGCTCTGGTCTGAGCAGGAGATGTCCTGGAAGCCCATCTCGACTGGGCAGCCAGCAAGAACTTCTGGCACAGAAGTGACTGTGAGCCACAGAAACACATCCCACCAAACTCAGCTTCCCCTTGGGGAGTTTCTCACAAAGTGCCGCTGTCACGCCAAAGCCACCAAACACTAGAGAGAGGAGGCCAGAGCAGCAGAAGCAAGGTGACAGATTGTACCTGAAGTGTTTTTCCGCACACTTCACAAAGACAGTCCCAAGGACACCTTGCTAGAGCCCTCTGCAGGCCTGGTAAGAGACCTGGGACAGTGAGAGGGCCTAGAACTGGATTTATTAGCTCATGGTAAGTCCATTTTGCCACATGCTAAAGAAACATCTAGAAACACTGCAATAAACAAACACTCAGGAATATGAGACAAATAGGCTGAATGTTAAAAGGTGTTTTTTTTTTTTCCAGGTAAGAAATAAGCACCTGTTTCTAGCATATGTTTTCAAAAGATAATATTTCTCTTGTGCTATGTTAGTTCTACATGACTAATTGTTTCCACTTTGTCCATACCAAAACACAATCTGTGTTAGCTTTATTCTTAAGAACATAATTTTGGCATACTTAGAAAAATAATAGAAACATGTAATAATAATAATGCAAGGGATCAAGTGCTAAATTAATTTTGGAAGTGGAAGTAGTCTATTTGGCACTGGTAATTAGTTGGCATATTTAAAGATGCCTAGAAACAGAAACACCAATCAGAAAGGATATATGCACCCCTATGTTCATAGTAGCACAATTTAAAATAGCTAAGATTTGGAAACAGCCTAAATGCCCATCAGCAGATGAATGGATTAGAAAACTGTGGTACATCTACACGATGGAATGCTATGCTGCTCTAAAAAAGAAGGAATTCTTATCATTTGCAACAGCATGGATGGAACTGGAGAGCATTATGCTAAGTGAAATAAGCCAGTCAATGAAAGAAAAATACCACATGATCTCACTCATTTATGGATAATAAAGACCATTATAAACTGATGAACAAAAATAGGTACAGAGGCAGAGAAGCATCAAACAGACTGCCAAACTACAGTGGGAAGGCTGGGAGGGTTTGGCAGGGGGAGGGGGGAGGTAGGGGATCAGCTGAAGGACTTGTATGCATGTGTATAAGCATAACCAGTGGAAACCAATGGACTCAAGACACAGGGGGTGGGTGGGAGGGAGCGCATGTGTGGGGGTGGGGGGAGAGGGGAGGCCAGGGGAAGGTCAATGGGGATAAAAAGGAGACATATATATTGCTATTTGTAATATTTTAAGCAAAATAAAAATTTTTTAAAAAGATACTTAGAAACAATTGGGAAAATATAGAGATCATTTCTCAAAGCAAAAGAAAGAGGAAACAGGTAAGAGCTTAGAGCTACTTAAAGTAAATCTGACTCAAGTTAATTATGTAATTTGGTTCTATGATAAGTAAATATTTAATTAATATTTATAAGCAAAAATGTAAAAAATTATATTAATAGTAAGTGTTATGTCCTTGTTCCTCTTACTAATTCATATGTGTTTTTAAATGTCTTGTGATATACTTTGATGCCAAAGCGTTTCTAATTTTTATGCAGTCAAATTTATCACATCCTTTCATTGCATTTCCCCCCATTCCTTTCACAGTTAGAGAGTTCTTCCCTATCCAGAGAGAAGTGAACAATTCAAATTATATCTATTTATATTTTGAACTTATGTACACTCTTGAAAAATTCTAATCAACTTACTTTACACTTAGAATTCTTAATATATTTTTATTGATTTCAGAGAGGAAGGGAGAAGGAGAGAGAGAGAGAGAGAGATAGAAACATCAATGATGAGAGAGGATCATTGATTGGCTGCCTCCTGCATGTCCCACACTGTGGGATCAAGCCCACAACCCAGACACGTGCTCTTTAGTGAAATCAAGCTCAGGACCCTTCAGTCCTCAGGCTGACTCTCTATTCACTGAGCCAAACCAGCTAGGGCCACATTTAGAATTCTTAAATACATTTTACCTTTTCATTCTCCTTGGGTGCTGTTGGCTTAGAACTTGAATTTGCTTTTATATCACATTCATACATTTTTATTCAGGACAGCTTATAAAAATAATTTGGAATTGAGAGCTTCTTTCTTATTCAGTTACTAATATTTTATGCCAATATATTTTCTCATTCAATACATAGCAGAATTACAACTTTTATATAAACACTTCTAGTCATGTAAAGAATCATTCTTTTCTTTCTTCTCTCCCATATTGCTTGTAGTAGCTAAAACATAAATAGAATACATTAAGATAATTTTATTAAAAACTATACATCAAGTTACTATGAAAACCGTAACTTTATTGACTGCCTCGCCGTTAATAAAGAAGGAATTCTTACTATTTGCAACAGCATGGATGGAACTGGAGAGCATTATGCTAAGCGAAATAAGCCAGTGAAGTGAAAGATAAATATCACATGATCTCACTCATTTGTGGAATATAATGAACAACATAAACTGATCCAGAGACAGAGAAGCATCGATCAGACCGTAAAACCTCAGAGGGAAGGTAGGGGAGGGTGGTGGTAAGGTGGAGAGATCAACCAAAGGACTTGTATGCATGCATATAAGCCTAACCAATGGACACAGACAACAGAGGGGTGAGGGCATGAGTGGGGGGATGGGGGGAAATGGGGGAATAAGGACACATGTACAATACCTTAATCAATAAAGAAAAAAATAATAAATAAATAAAGCTAAATTTGAGATTATAGCATATTTAACACTTCTAAAACTGGATGCCATTATTTATCATTATGTAGCATTTTCCTTCAAGATGGTCATGTTTTCCCCTGAGATTGGAGTTTAAGTGACAAAAATGCCAAACTGTCCACTAGATAACATTTTGACAGAAAGGTATCTTTCCTTCTTAGTGGCTTTCATTCCACTTTAAATTCAGACCAAATTCCATAGAATAGCCACATTTCTATCTTACTATACTAAAAAAAGATATTTTTTCAATTGTTCCTTCATATTTCTACCTTTTCAAATTGACAGTCTATGTTTTGATTCTTCAGTGCCTATATTTTCTCTATTTAACCCATTTCGGCTTCATGGAATATAGGAAATTTCCCTGTTTTGTTTTGTTTTGTTTTGTTTTGTTTTCCATTCAATGACTCAAAAGTGAACATTTAACTCAGTTTTGTTAAATAAAATACTTTTGTGATAAAAGATACCAAAAGTTGAGAGAAAATAACCCTAATATATTAACGCAGAAAATGCCTGTAACATATTTTTCTCTATGATTTAGTTATATAATTGAACCCAGACAAAGATCAAGCTGCATTTCCTAATACAATGATTTGATAGATATGCCTGTGAAAATCTTCTTTCTTTCAAAGGCTTGAAAAACTGGTTTTCAAAGAAATGAAAGCAGAGAGCAGCAGACTCTTTGGTTCAGGGCTTCCTCAGTGTGAAGAGCTGGTCAGACTGCACACATTTGATCTCAGATAAGAGAGCATTTCAGGACCGTCACTGGCATGGCCTAGATCTCTTTCACAATCGAAGACTGTCAATACCTATCTACTTGCTGCCAAAATGAAATAGCATTTTGTTCCATGTCTCAAATTTCAAGTGAAAATGAATTTAACATTTCATTCTCCAAATCACTCAACACTGGCAGAAATGAGAAGGGTTTGACCTTTTGCTTTGCACTCTAACGGAGAGAAAGGGACTTCACAAGAGATTTGAAAGCTTTAAACTTCAAACTTTTGAAGGCTGTTTTCAAACTATTTGAGTCAGGATACTTTGTCTTCGAAGTGATTTATTTTTTTCATTCTTGCTACCTTTGGCAAGGAGGGAGAAAATTACATCGAAATAAAGAAACCATCACAGAACAGAATACTTGGCCCTCAGATAAACTAGTCCCACATATTTCCTCACTATGTGATTAAAACATTTGATGTTGGTCAAAATAACCACGTCTGTAATGGCTTCTTTTAGGCAATTTTTATTCCTTGAAATTGTGGGGAAACTCCATAAAATATGTTGGTCAAAAAAATTACTATATGACATTTAATTCACTTAAGAGAGATTCACATACTCTTTTATATAGGGTGTTTATTTTATGATTTATTGATTTTATCTGAATATATGAAACAATTCTGATATAGTTTATAAACCAAAATATTAACAAATTATGTTTTCTAGATGACTGGAGAGAGAAGGTAAAAATATAGGATGTTTCTATATATTTAAAACCTCTTAAATATTTCCAGTGTTCTCCTTCCATATTGCCACTATCTTGGTTTTCACATTGACTTTTTTAGTCCAAGACAATGTAACTTCTTCCTTCCTTGTGTCTAGACTCCAATCCTGTTCCCAGTCTTTTCCTTACAGGACAATGGGGTTTGAAGAATATTGAGGATCAGACTGATTGATGGGAGCTTGCTAGTGAAAGAAGGAGAGGGTATCAAGTGTACCCACTAGCCCAAAATGCATCTCAAGAACCTGCCTTCGAGAAGATGAGAAGATGAAACAGAGTGGGATCTTTTCACCAACAGGCGTTTGGTGTGAACATAAAGACTGCTACAGGAAAAGGAATTGACTTACAGTCTTTATCGATAAATTTTGAGTTGATCTTGTTTCCCACATAAGGAACAGACATAATTTAAAGTTACAATTTATCCAAGAGAAGGATTCTGTCTTTAACGTTTCCATTATTTTTGAGCTACCTTTATTTTTTAACTTGTTTTTAGTGTGTCCATCTTTCTACACTCAATATTCTCACACAAAATAGACTGATATTGAATGAGAGAATAGGTCATCTGTCAAGGTTAACAGTCTATACATGTGTCTATCTATCTCTAAAAATGTTTTATTTTACATAAAACTATATCAAATATATATTTGGTAAACAGAAAAGCCATTAAGTGACTAGTACCCATATAGTACCCATATAAATTGTAGTGTTTTGAATATTCAAGATGTGGAAATAGTCTGAATTCGGTATTATAAGGGTATTCATTAAAATGATTTTACCTGTACTTTGAATCCTAAAGTCACTAGACTATAGTACAGTGTGTCAGTGACAATCATTGAAAATTCTCCAGAGCCTAATCACCAAAGGGCACCAAAGAAATATTTGATGAAGGTGTTTGTCTATTACTTTGTACATGAGTGAGAGACTATTAGAAAAGACAGACTCAAAGCAAACATAATATAATGATTAGTGCACAAGATAAACACCCAATGAGTATTTAGAGAGCATAAAAGAGAACAGCTACTTCTATTTTAGGAAAAAGCAAGGGTGCACAGAAGAGGCAAATATAATATGTTACCAATTGGTAATGATTATCACAATTCATAGTGATAAATGTTTTATGCCAAGGGGTTGGTCTAGTGGTCATTTGTTTTAGAATCACTTGGTAGCTCAGTGCTCAGATATCCTTTTGTTTGGAGGCATCTGGAGATATGGGACTCCATCCTTGAGCCAGATCTTGTGTCCCACATATGGCTCATGTCCCTCAGGTGGGATGTGCGTGCCACTGGACCTCCTTGTTTGCCTCAGAGAAGGAAGGATTCAAAGAGTAGGGGACATAATGGAACTAAATCACTGTTCAGAAGTGGGATCAAAGATGTACTTAAGGCACTCTATGGGTAGAAACTGATGCATATCTATTGTCTAACTAACCTCTGAATCTTGCCAACAAGAAGTCTCAGAGAGATGGACAAGAGATAGTATCTTCAGAGAGATTATGCTGTGAAAGATGTCTTGTATTTCTGGTCATTTCTTTTGCTGACATGTTTATTGTTGTCTTTAGTTGAGAAGTTACATTAAATCTTTTATTTTAGGGCTATGCTAAAAAGGAAAAGTGCTAGCAGTGTACATCATTAAGTTGCCAAGTTTAACTAAGGAGTTATCAGCAATCTTAGGACACCATATATTTAACAATAAACTTTGAAAAATTTTAATGTGACCAACTTGTATTTTCAATAAAAATGAGGGATACTTTTCTAGCTTTCAATATTGTGGAATATTGTTTAAATTTGATCATTTGGGACCAAAAGTAGCCATTACTGTCAACACACACATACACACAGACACACACACACACACACACACCATGATTTTATGTTATATATAAACTAAACAGACATGCTATATGTTTGTGTATTTTTGGGGATGCAATAAAGCATTTTCAACCAAAATTGTCTATATGTTAACATATTCAATAGATATATTAATATATTGCTCAAATATCAAATGTTTATATTTTAAAGAAATTTTAAACATTGTATATTATTTACTCAACAATTAGAACATATTTCTACAAATGAATATTTCAGTGGGTAGAGAGACTGCCTGTGGACTGAAGGGTCCTGGATTCAATTCCAGGCAAGGGCACATGCCTGGGTTGCAGGCTCGCTCCCTGGTAGGGGGTGTGCAGGAGGCAGCCAATGAATGATTCTCTCTCATAATTGATGTTTCTGTCTCTCTCCCTCATCCTTTCTCTCTGAAATCAATAAAAATAAATGAATAAATAAATAAATAATCTTCAAAACGGCTAACAAATGTTAAATCTTATTCCCTGTATGATAATAGACTCTAGCCTTTATTGGTAAGCCCCATTTACTAAACATTTTCCAAAGTGGTCCAATAATACTCTATAAAACATTAAAAATAATTTTTATGGTGACATAGGTTTCCTTGAGCCCCACTTATTATTTCACATGAAAGGCTCGGAGATTTTCTCCAGTAAAGGAAACTAGATCTAGAAATCTTTTTTCATACAATACCTCCCATTTTTATTTTCACTTCACCAGCCAATAAACGGAGACATAAAATATTTGAAGGTAAATAACATACATGAAGCTAAAATGAAAGTCTACACCAAGGTACACAACATCTGGATTGGCACAGAGATTTGACTTTTAAATTTAGGTACATTTAACATAACAGATCCAAGAAACACACATAACAAATGTACTGAGCAACCTGCCCAGTGGCTGGGAGTAGAGCATATTTATTTATCTATTGCAGAGGTGAGGAGGGTAAAGAGGAACCAATTACGGTATTCCCCCAGGTAGGGTAAGCTGCAGAAAATGCATTTTGAAGAAAATTAGAGAAATGATTCACCAAGTGAAGTAGAAACAGAAACCCAGTTAAAGCAAATCATCTAAGGTGGTGCAGAGGAGGCAAGCAAATTTCATGTGTGGATGACAGCCCACAAATTAACTTGACAAATGTGGAATCTCAGGGTAGGGATAATGAGAGAAAGCTTGGTGAGACTGAGTGGAAATACAATCTTAGGGGTTAGACAAGCTCAGGAAACCGATGTTTTTTTCTGGACCTTACATAGCAAAACATCTACACACGTTTAATCAACTAGTCACCAATGCTCACAATTCATCATAAGTTATCCTTTACTTTCAATACTAATTATTCCTGTCTAGACGTCCGGCAAGTTATGTGTATGGTTTTAGGAAAACTTAATAAATATTTTGAGCCTGATCCTGTGCATGAGACAGAAAGTCTTTGTGTGGCTTCCCAGCCAGCTGAGTGAGAGCGACATGAAAAGCAGGCGGAGGTGTTTTTTAACAGAGTTATCCCTGTACACTCACCTTCCTGTAAACACTGGACTTCCTTTGATGAATCCACCTGCTCTCCCGAAGCCTTATTTCTAGGAATACTGCCAACATTTCTCTCTTTAAATATGATAATAGAATACTAAGGAGCGAATTCCAGGTAGCCTCCTTTAACATAACACATCTCATACCCAGGTAATCCTTTAGAAAGATAGACATTCAAATACTAGGATATTTTAGACCAGTGGCCCATAAAAAGTCTTCGTGATACAATAAAGTTTATTATTTTTTTTAACCTGCATGAAGTTTTGAACATTGGGGTAATTCAGATGGGACTGTGGTAAGACTTAAATTTTAATCATTAGGGGATGAAGGGCTTATTAATAAAGTGATAAAAATAAACTGACAATAAAAACAAAGATAGTTGTATCTTACTTCTAAAGGTATTTTAATACATTAAAAATATATTCACCATTACTATTTATAAATCCAAAAATAATCTTTAAAAAACTTTGGTAAGGCAGAACATGATGGAATCTATAATTGGCACTTTGCTGCTGGCTTATGGATCCTGTTCCCATAAGTTCTTGGCAATACTATCATTATATTTCCATGATATATTCCATAATCTTTAATTCTTTCTAATTTTAATACACCCCTGTCAATTATTGTGAATTAATTAAATGGAATCTCCTTTCAGAATGTTTCAAAATCAGTTGTACAAGGAATTTCACACAGATTTAAAGAACTCTTGTCAAAAGTAAAAATAGATGTGAAAGATTATGTTGTTTTTAGTCAATTGTATTCTTCCAGAAAGCCCAGCTGAATTCCCCTGTGAGCAGCATTTAGATAGTAGGGGCACATAGTTATTCTTGGCAAGTGGTATAGACATGACAAGTCCAAACCTGTGAAATTAGCTTCTTTAATGGCATTTCTATAATCTTAAGGAAGTAAAGCAGTTTTTCAACTGTTTTGATAGTGATGGTGTTAGGGAGGCAGTGTTTATATAGCTAGGGCCTGAGCCCATGGACCATCATAACCAATCTGTCCCCAAGATTTGGTCTTCAATATGTACTGAAACAAGTTGGTGACTGTGCACTTGCCACACTGCAGAGCACCAGTAGATTTATCTATTTACCACTTTGTTCATAAAGGATTTGAATTGGCTCACAAATCTCCAACTAATTAGTGAGTGAGTCAAGATGAAGGGAGAAAAGGGGTACAAACATCAAAGTTAGGGTAATGAATACACAGACACAACCCTTGGAGAATCTTGTGCAGTTTCTAAGGTGGACCTCAACTCTGCTCTAGCTTGCCTAAAAACAGGAGGGTGAGAAGAAGGGAGAGACAAACATGCTAATCATTTAGTCAAAGTCCCCATAAGAATTAAAAATTAAGTAGTTAATTAAATATGGGGTTTTTTGAGAGCTGAATACGAGGTCATATAGTATTAACTAGCAGACAATGTCCTTGACATCATCCCTAAATTATGAGTATAATTAAATTTTACATGGTTTGTATAGCATTTCTCCATTGGATAATGATGCTAAATAGACGCCGCCTTCCTTTGTCTTATTTCGTGTATAAAGGAATTGCCTGAAAGTTTCATTTCTTTTTCTTGGGGGCTTCCCTACAATCTAGAGAAATTGTTTATGCAGCTAGCTATCCCTTTGATACTTGGTAAATCAGGACCTATGAGCTTCTTTTTAAAATACGATCCATGTGGAAAGCATTGACGATGGACAGTAAATGTGGGTACACATTTCCCCCCCCCTGGGAATAGTGCAAAGCATACACAAATTACAACAATATTTATTTTAACTGTTCTATTTAATTAATTATTGTTTCTTACAACAGTTTTTAATCTCAATTTTGATTATTTTATCTGTACTTCAGAATTTAATAAAGTGCTGAAAGATGTTTACGTGCCTGCCAAATGATGAGGCTCTGTGCTCATTCCAGCTGTATCTTACAGGGAGCTTGTTCTAATGGCCAAATTACAATGTTTGCTGTATTTTCCTCATTAAAAAGGCTGCCTCATAAGTCAACATCTGTGGAAGAGAAGGAAATTTGGCTTCGGAGGTATTTCTCTTTAATCATCTGAAAGCTTTTAAAAGATGACTAATTGTGTAGCATACAAATCGATAATCTTTAGCAGATAAAAATTGTAAGAGTCAGTCTTGGTGCTGCTGTTCATTTAATATGGATTACTTATAAATAAATCTGGCTTTTCCCGGTGTTTAAATAATGATTTTCAAAGATATGGCTTGACTTAAATCATTTTAATCTACATAATAATGACTAAGAATAAGTTTTTCTAGATACTATCTCTAAATAACATTTCTTTATAATCTGGGTCAGACTGATTGCTAAAATAATGAAATTTTGTAAGTTTTCTTACTATCATATACTGTTGAAGGATATGAAGATGTGCTCTCTATCGGTTCTTGGGATTCAGAGACATGGAAAGAAATATCAACATCATAATGGGGTATTTAAGATGAGGCTGCAGTCCCCACCTTGCCCATATACCCTGCTAACACAATGTGTCTAGGCTGCCATGTTATACCCTGTGACTCTGTTTTTTCACATGATTAGTCCAATGCTAAGCACCTGATCCCTCCATAACTAATTTAATAGATGAAAATCGACCCTTTACCTATACTTCTCATCTCTGACCCAATAGGAAATATAGTTTAGCAATCTACTGTTGCTTATTTGTATACAGAGTATATCCTTATTGGTATTTTACAAGAACATTTTGTTGGTAAATTTTATAAAATGACCTTTGAATCTATCCAAATAAGCATGCTATCTGCTCAGTAATTGTTGAGCTAACAGAAGAATCAACCAGCAAATTTGACAGATATTTGTGGCCAGCTTGGAAAATTAGCATAAAGGCATTATTTTGAATGGAATATGTTTAGTGTCACTGTAATTGGGCTCATTTCAGTGTGATTTAGACTAATGTGACATGAATAACTTTCAATTAAATTTCACAAGGAATCATTTTATACTATCATATGAGTTACAAGTAATTTTCAGAAGGTTCTTATGGTATTACCCAATTTACAACTGCATAAGTGCTTCAACAATACTTTGAAATAGGACTCTGAGGCAGTCACAAAATCACTCTAGCTATGTCATAGTAAGTTCTATTATTTTCAAAATTGCACAAAATCAAGAAAATAGTTATATTTTCATTTTACAAATACACACTAATATATTTCTGAATTAGGTATTATGATGTCATAACTCTGTAGGAAAGCATCTTACCATCTTACCATTCATAAGCTCTCTTATGGGAAGAATATAATCAAAATCTCCTGAAATTGATTATTTTGTTATTCATCAATCTTATGGCAGTGTGCATGGCAGATATTTAAAAGGAATGCAAATTTCAGAAGAGGATGAGTATAACTCAATTTTTAGTCTTCAATTTTCACACTTTTCAAACATCAACCCCAAAATATACTGTACAAAAGTTGAGTACATCAGCAAATTGTCAGTGAACTATGAGAGAAGTTGGCATATTCAATTGGCTTCTTCCTGTGGTGAATCCAACAAGTGACTTCGTAATGTATAATTATGAAATAAAATATATTCTATTTCACCTGCTGGAAAACTTCTGATGTCGTAACTTATTCTAATAGAAATATAGTATGAAGTGGAAGAGAATGAAAAGAACAGAAGATAGAGAACAACTGGAGAATGTGGTAGTTTGGAAGAAAGAGGGGATGGCTAAAGTTTTTCAGTTTAAGAAGCTGTAAGTATAGGCACATTATTAAAATATACCAGATAGAGGCCCAAGTCTCATAACCTGATTTTTTGCCTCTTTAATATAGACGATAAGAAATGAACTGTGGTACATCTACACGATGGAATACTATGCTGCTGTAAAAAAGAAGGAACTCTTACCATTTGCAACAGCATGGATAGAACTGGAGAGCATTATGCTAAACCAAATAAGCCAGTCTGAGAAAGAAAAGTATCACATGATCTCACTTATTTGTGGAACATAATGAACAAAAGTAGATCCAGAGACACAGAAGCATCATATAGACTCAGAGGGAAGGCAGGGGAAGGTGGAGGGGGTGGAGCAGGTTGGGTAGCATATGTAATACCCTTTGTAATACTTTAAGCAATAAAAAAAAAGAAATGATATATTAGATGACAAGGTGCTCTAAAGCAAAGATTTTTTAATTCATTCATTGTAGTTCCTACATTATTTAAAAAATTGATTCTAATAGTAGTTTTGCATAAACTACTTCATTATTAATTGGCAGCTATTAATATTCAGCTTAGGCAATATAAGTTCCTATATTTATTCACATTTTCCTCTTATATCCTCTAGAAATTCAAGTGCTTGATTTTGATGGTATAATCACCAATGATTATGAGAATTAGTTTGTATTTTACTGCAGCATATAACACACATGAAAACGCAAACACAAAAAGCTATAACCTGAGAAGATTATTAAAAAAAAAAGAAAGCATTAAAAAAGGAATACAAACATTTATCTACTAAATTTTTTATTCATATGTTCGATATTACAAAAAACAAGCACAGGTAAGTTGTGTTAAAATACCTAACAGAAGACTGTCAAAGTTGACATGAATAAAGCCCAGAGTAGGGCTTTGTGGGTGTGCTGGAGGCAGCAATAGACTCTGCTTAAGCTTTGATTCTGAGGTGCTTTTGTACTACTACTTGTCATTCCCATGAAAGTTTGGGATGATAAATTCTCAGTTGAGGAGTCGTTAGCAACCGCAATTTGTGCTGCAATCTGGCTGTTCCATTAACTTAGGCGGAGAAGGCCCAAATACCGAATGCTTCAGGACTATTCAAGTTTGATATTATACAGGTGGTGGAGGACCTCCAAGAATGTTAAGGTCAGTTTTATCTTAGACCTGACTTCTTTCCCAAACCCACAGGGAGCCATTTATAACAACTGTTGAAAAAGCAAGGAGGCTCTTATTTCTTCATTGCAAGAAGCACTCACCCTTAGCAAGATATTTAAACCTGCAACTTCACCAAGGGCACTTTGCTAATAAGCCTGCAGAATACCACAGGGTTTATGAAAACATTGATCAATGCCAACTACTTTATTACACGACATTGCCAATAGCAGGCACCTGCAGTGAAATTTTCTGTTTTTAGAACACTTTCTTTTTTCTCATCACATATTTGTATCTTTGGATGAGAGATTTTTATACTAAGTAATCTCCCACAGTTATTGCTTCATATATGGGTTCATAATTCATATTTTAACCACATAGTTATAATTGGCTATACTGAAGACCACTTTAACTCACGGGAGGAAAATATAAAATTTATTTTGAGAACTAAAAGAAAAGTAATATTTACTCTTGAATTTTTTATTCTCTTAAAATAAACCAGTGAATTGCCTTGCATTTTTCTGGTATATTTAGCATCAGTGCTCCTCAAAAGACTAGCCAGAGGATATTTTGAGTATATCTAATTCTGACTATGATGATTATGTGTCCTTTAAATAAAATACTGGTAAGTTAATTTTAAGAGAATGTAACAAATACTCATATCTTAATTAAGAATCAAATGCTTAGTTGTTTCTCATAAACATATCTTTAAATGCCTAAATCTCATTAACATTTAAAAAAAAGAACATGCTTAGAGATGTTCACAGAAATGTATTGAGTGGTTTTGTATACACTAAAGAAAATTAATTCCTTATTATAAAACTTCTTGCAAAGAAAATTTCAATCACAAATGTGAATTCAGTTCAAAAGTGAACTCTATGAAACATTAGAAGGGAAATAAAACCAATCTTAATTTTGGAAAATAGAGGATTTAGAGCAAACAATTTCCAATGTTTTTTTAAAAAATATATTTTATTGATTTCTTACAGAGAGAAAGGGAGAAGAATAGAGAGTTAGAAACATCGATGAGAGAGAAAAATTGATCAGCTGCCTCCTGCATACCCCCTACTGGGTATTTGCCTGCAACCAAGGTACATGCCCTTGACCGGAATCGAACCTGGGACCCTTGAGTCTGCAGGCCGATGCTCTGTCCATTGAGCCAAACAGGTTAGGGCTCCAATGGGTTTTATAAGAACAGTGGACAGCATTACTCTAATACCAAAACTGACTAAAGAAAAAAAAAACAAAAACAAACTACAGACCAATACCTCTCATGAACACAAAGACAAAAATACTTAAAAATTCTATAAAATCAAACAGAAAAAATGTTAATACGTCAATGCCGAGTATTGTTTATCCCAGGAATGCAAGTTGATTTAACACTTGAAATTCAATCATTGTAATTCACAATATTAACAGGATAAAGTAGAAGGAAACACATAATCATTTCCACAGATGCAGAAAATTATTAGACAAAATTCATTAATCATTTCTAATTAAAAACTGTAAGCAAGCAAAAATAAGAGGAAGATTCCCTAATCTGATAGAATTCATTAACAAAAAAAATCAACAAGTAACATGATACTTCATGGCAAAATTAAAAATTTTTATGCTGACAAACACACTAGAAAGACAGACTGCCACATGTAGTGCCTCATTTGGATGTGTCTGGAGTTTTGGAAACTTGACTACCCTACACTCTCCTACAAATGGACCTTGAGAGCTTGTTTGGAGGTTCTAGCAGGGGAGCACAGCTACTAACCTTGATCTAAGACCGGTCCTCTCCTCTGGGGGAAGGTCATGCTCTTCGACCCAGAGCGCAGCTTCGGGAGGGACGCACATGGATCGGTGAGGGAGGAGGGGGACACCCGCCTAGCCAGCCAGATCAGCCAAATCAACCCTGGCGATCAATGGGGTGCAGATGTCGCAGCCAGATTGCCCTTCACAGCTTAACAACACTTTTTTTCAGCTTCTTTGAGGTAAAATTGACGCATCTAATGATAAAATATCTAAAATGTTCCTCATGGTGATTTTATGTGCCTATATACTGTGAAAGGATTCCCCCTATCTAATGAACATATCTATCACTCACATATTGATCTGTTTTTTTGTATGTAAGAACATTTAAGTTCTTCTCTTAACAAATTTTAACTCCGGCCTTTCTTGGCCGGTTTTGCTCACTGGATAGAGCGTCATCCTGCGGACTCAAGGGTCCCAGGTTCGATTCCCGTCAAGGGCATGTACCTTGGTTGTAGGCACATCCCCAGTAGGGGGTGTGCAGGAGGCAGCTGATCGATGCTTCTCTCTCATAGATGTTTCTAACTTTCTATCCCTCTCACTTTCTCTCTATAAAAAATCAATAAAATATATTTTAAAAAAAAACCCAAAAAATAACAAATTTTAACTCCACAATACAGTATTATCAACTATAGTCACTGTAGTATAAATTAGATCCCCAGACCTTATTTGTCACATGGTTGAAAGTCTGTACCCTTCTACTAACTTCTTATTTTCCCCACCCACCAGTCCCTGGGGAATACTTTTCTACTATCTTTTTCTATGAGTATAACTTTTTATTTCAATTGCACATATAGGTGATAACATAAATTATTTGTCTTCCTCTGTGTGGCTTGTTTCACTTATCATATTACCCTAAAGGTCCATTTATGTTGTCATAATTGCAGGGCTTTCTTTTTCCTCATGTCTGAATTCCAGTGCATGCACACCTATGTATGATATGATATATTGACATGATAGATTGTTTCCACACCTTGACTATTGTGAATAATGCTGCAATGGACATTGGAGTGCAGATACCTTTTATAAAAAATATGCTTTTAATGATTTTTAGAGAGAGAGGAAGAGGGGTAGAGAAATAGAAACATTGATGAGAGAGAAGCATCACTGAGAGGCAGCCTCCTACATGCCCTCTACTGGGAATTCAGCCCGGAATTCGGGCATGTGCCCTCACTGGGAATGGAACCCCTGACCTCTTGGTTCATGGGTTGATGCTCAACCACTGAGCAATACTGGCTGGGCTGCTGGTTGTATTTTTAATTTGGGAGGCAACCTCTAAACTCTTTTCCATTGTGGCTGCATCAATTTATACTTTAACCAACAGTATATGAAAATTCCCCTTTTTTCATAGCTTCCATCTCTTATCTTGCTTATACGATTTGCAGCTTATAAATAGATTGGGGTGTATTAAGTATTCACTCTTCCTTTTATTTTAAAGTCCACAATTGCTTGTATTAAGAAACAGTCACAATTATAGATTAATATTTCTGCTGTTTGTATTGATTACTCTAATTAACTACTAAATGCTTTTCTTAGACTACCTTTTAGAGATATCAAGTGATTTACCACACATTCGTTTTTGTTCTGCGTTAATATTTTGGGTGAAAATTAAAAAAAAAACACAACAAAAACTCAGTTAATGCTATATTCTCTTTTATTTGAAACACATCAAAATTATCCTTTTCCAGTTAACTTTTTCTTTACAAGACGTTGGAAGATCAAAATGTACAATCTGTTTTATTTCTGTGCTCAAATTATTACAATTATTATTGTAAAATTTTATTTGGAACCTCTTGTTTTACAACCAGTAGCTGAATTTTATTGAGAATTGCAGACTCCTTTATTTCAATTAATTTTATTGACTTCCAACTTTTCAACAAATTCCATATTTTAGTAACGAATGTTGGCTCTTAAGATCTTAGGATGTCAACCATCCATCCACTGGTGAGAGTTTACAAATCTAAGAAAAGCAAAAGTGCTTACATTGGCATATAATGATTACTAGTGAAGACTGCCAATCAAATAAATTGTTTCAAAAATACCAATGCTAATATGAGGCCAGATATTACTATTAATTACCTACTCAATATTTGTCCCTTTCTCTTCCTTGTTAAAAAAAAAATCACAGTTTTGTTTGGAATGGCAACATGCTCAACCCCAAACAAAAATGGGTGATGGTTGGAGCATTAAAAGTCACATTGCTCCATGTGAGAAACGTCCAATAAATCCCAGAGTCACTGACTACAAGTCAGAAATCTTCAAACTCTGGCTTTTTAAGATGAAAAATGTCCTTATTATATTTTAAATCATTATTTCTCATTGTAAGCAAAGGCAACCTTAACATAGAAATATCTAATATTTTATAGTTGTATAATTTGCTTAATTTTTTGATAATGATTGTGTCATTTATATACACAATGCATAAGAAAAAAATGTGAAATGTGAGGTTTTGTTCAGTTAAGCTATGTTCATAGGGAGTGATTCTTTTCTGCAGGGTTATCTTTGCAGACAATTGGAAGCAATGCCTTGATTTATCCAGTTACATTTAGAATCACTGTAGATGAAAAAGAGAGGAAAAAACTGAAGAACTTTTTGTTTAGAGAGAAAAAAATATAAAGGAAAATATGGTGAATTCACCATACAGATATGGCTTACTTAGTTCAATGATTATTATGAGTTGTTCTTGTTTTGTTTTTAAGAATTACCTATAAAAAATTCAAACCAGAGCTCTGATGGTAACATTTATGTGAGGGATAAGAAATCCTACAGAAGAATATAGTATATCGTATGGTATATCGCCAACTTTTTAACCTAATTTTGGCTCTTATGATCTTAAGATGTCAACCATCCATCCACTGGTGAAAGTTTACAAATCTAAGAAAAGCACAGGTGCGTGTAAATCCTTTGTTACTAAAAATTCATGGGACCGTGGGGCAAAATAACCCCATAATAAACAAACAGACAAATAAACAAACAAACAAGACTGAGGCAAAAACTGAAATTTCTGGACACCAGAAATGAATAGTAAGCTATTAGAGGATTCAAAGATGTTTCCTACCAAGGAGGTTTTGAAAGCAGATTTATTCCTAGAAAAAAGGGAAGAAGTTCATACATAGGGGTCTCTGGGTGCTCATACTCTTCATGGATTAGGAAAATCCTATTTCATGCCAGTTAGGGACTTTATCATCTGTCTGATGTTTGGGTGAGAAAAATAGCCATCTATGAGTAAAATGATCCTAGACCTATACTAAACATGAATATAGGCAAGGCTATATAATTACAGCTAGAATCAGTACAAAATGAAAATGTAGGGTCTTTTGTTTACAAAACAAGAGACAAAAAGCAGTTATCAAAGTTCCTGTAATATAAAACTTTTACCTTTCTTTCACATTATCTATCTTGACTTGGTATGGTATATGTACATTTTCTGTTACTTAATGCCTTTCTAGGTAAAAAAGACAACAACAACATTTTAAATTACTAGCAGACATTTTATATTTCATATTTATAGTGTGCACTAATAATTTTAAATTCAAATACCTGGTATGAAGAATCACAGAAATCACATAATTCATGATTCATAGACTCATATGACTGAGTATTTCATTCCATCAGAACAGTGGAAACACTGTACAAAACTCAAATGGTTTAGTTTCACTTCTAGATACATGCACATTCTACCAACATTTGGACACAACTAAATAGCACTGAGAGGAAAAAGAAATATGGATTCTGTTTCCCTTTCTTTCTACAGCATTCTTTCCCATGTAAGTGGTTTGCTTACATGCAGAATTCACACAGTAAGAGAGGATATGACAGGGTTCCTTGGGCATTAGTATTTCTTAGAATCCCATTGTGTTTTTCTATGTGATGTAAGATCTGGTTTGAACAGAATGGATGGCTTCTTTGGGCCCTCAATGTTTATGCATAATCACATGTAGATATATCATGCTTTCCTTGCCTTGAGTTTGGTTGAGTTTCCACTCACTGTGGGTGCAAAGGAACTCTGTACTGAGGGGGCATTGTGTGCACTTCCTATGAAAAGGGCAACAAGGAAAGTGAATACCTATATTGAGTATATCTCTTCTGCACTGCTGTTCCATTAGCCTCTACTTACAGACATGGTTTCAAAGATTAAAATTATCAGGAGTTTCAGGAAGGTGACAACAGAATATTAACCTAAGCACAGAGCCCTTCCGAGTAAGTATGGGGCCCCATGAGAATAAACATATCTTATAACTGCATTACAAATTTTGAAAATGGCACCATTATAAAAAGAAAGGTAAGCATGGGCTCTAAAATTAAGGAAGAATGCTCATTGGCATGAAGACTAGTCAGCGCTTTCTGTTAATAGTATTTTTTAAATTATGGACATGTAATAGAAAGTCATAACAAAGAAAATTGAAAACCCCAAGCATCCAGAGTGGTAAACTGAACTCCAGGATAAACCCCGTGACTCTTGTCTGAGTATAGTTCCTTCTCCATTTGAATTGGGGTGGAACTTGTGAATATGATGGGAGATGACTCCCATGATTCTATTCCACCATATGGCAGAAGAGAGATTATCCTGGGTGGGCCTGACTTCATCAAGTGAACCCTTTAAAAGTGGAGAGTTTTCATGCTGGGGGCAGAAGAGAAAGCCTGAAAGACTCGCTCTGGCTGGCCTGGAAGAAAGCAAGCACCCACCTTGTAAATTGCCTGTGAGGGCCATGTGGCAAGGACCTTCGGGCCGCCTTCAGGGGCTGGCAGGAAAACAAGGACTTCAGTCATCCAACCATAAGGAAATGAATTTTGCCAACAACCATTGAGCTTGGAAGAGGTTCCTGAGCCCCACATGAAAACTGCAGCCCTGGCTGACACTTTTGCTTTCAACCTGGAGACTGAGCAGGGAATCTACCTAAATTGTGCCTGGACTTCTGACCTACAGAAACGGTGAAATAATAAAGGAATGTTGTTTTAAGCCACTAAGTTTGTAGCAATGTGTTACTCAGTAATAGAAAACTACTATATCCAGGAATAATATTTTGACTTCTATCTTTATAGTTACTAGTATATCTTTTATAGCTTTCTTCCTATATATGTATATACTTTTTCTGTGTAATAGAATTATACTTTTTCTTTAATCCTCTTTAATTTACTGTCAAGGTGAACATTTTTCACCCCATTAAACAATTTTACCACACTTTTAACAATTTTTTTTAAATAAAAAAATAAACAAACATATCTCAAGCGCAGGAGACCAGCTTTGGATACACGATGAAAATGCGTACCAGCTATAGGATCTCAGAAATAAAAACCAACGAATGGATCTAAAAAATAGTCCAGAATTATTGATATCACTGGAGGAAGCAACCCTGAAACTTCTATAGTATTAATGGAAAATAACGAAATTCATTTGTTTTTAGTAGACACAAACATTGTTTAAGCAGTGATCTATCAGGAAATATTCAAAACCCAGTTAGAACAAGGTATGATGAGTTTCTATTTTTTAAAAAAATATATATTTAGTTAAAACTTAACACCAAAGTGTATAATTCATAAGTACATCCTGATGAGTGCTTACAGAGTGAGCACACTGGGGTAGCCACTGATGAGATCTGGGTATAAAACACCACCAGCCTCCCAGAGGCTCCTTCACACCATTACACGTTACTTCGCCCTGTTCAAAAGGCAACTGCTACAATCATTTCTAAAACCATGGGATTTACTCTTTTTAACATTTGCATTAAATGTCTCATACAATTGTACCTGGCTTCCTGTGAACATTTGGTTTGTGAGATTCATAAAAGTCATTGCATGTAGCAATAACTCACTTTTTTTTATTTTGGTAAAGTAACATAATTTAATATATTTCTTATTCTATTACTGACCCATATTGACCCATATTTCCAGTTTAGGGTCATGATGAAAATGCTGCTATAAGTGACCAGAACAGCGGAACGACTGGAACAACCAGAATGACCAGTTGCTATGACACGCCCTGCAGCGGCCAACCAGCCCGATCGTGGTCCCAATTGCCCCCCCCCTCAACCTCCCACAGCCCCTTCCCAGTTGGCCCAGTCCCCAATCGCCCCCCCCCACCCCAATCAGGGGCAGGGTCAGCTGGCCAACCTCCCATGTCCCTTCCCCCCTTGCCAGCCCGGTCCAATCAGCCCCCATTGGGGTTGGCCAGCCGGATCCCACCTGTGCACAAATTCGTGCACCTAGCCTCTAGTTCTAAAATATGTCTTTTGAAGCACATATGTACACATTCCTGTTATTCTAGGCCTGTGTGCATCCTAAACGTCCTAGTTACAGAGTTATAAAGTGTTAATAAAAATTTATACCCTCATCAGCAATATCTTAGAGATCCAGTTACTCCAACAATACTTTGTATAGTTAGATTGTTATTTTCCATTTTGGGGGTGTAGTTCTCACTTGCATTTCTATAACACCATCTTAGGCAACTTTTTATGAATCTGACAAATATAAATGTGTGACCTGACTAATTAAATGTCTTGTGTGTTTTTTTTTTATTAGATTTATTTTCCTTATTATTTGTAGTAGTTCTTTATATATTCTGGATTTAAGTTCTTTGTTAATTATATGTGTTGCCAAGATATTTTCTATATTAGTTTGCTTAGGCTGTCATAACAAAATACCACAGTCTGGTGGTTTAAATAACTGAAATTTCTTTGATCAAAGTTTTTGGGCTAGACATCCAAGACCAAGGTGTCAGCAGGGTTGGTCTCTTCTGAGGTGCTGTCCTTGCCTTGCCGGTGGCTGCCTTCTCACTATGCATGGGCATCCTGGTAACTTTCCGTGTGTCCACATTCCCTCTTATAGAGACATCAGTCAAATAGGATGCAGGTGCAGCCTAACAGCCCCATTTAACCTTAATCACCTTCTTAAAGGTCTTATCTTCAAATACAGTCATATTCTGAGGTGATAGGTATTAGGGCTGCAACATATAAATTTTAAAGGGGACACAATCTAGCCCTTAACATTCCCCTATTTGGTATGATTTTAAATCTTTATAACTTGTTGACATTTACTGTATTTTTCTCAATTCTAGAATATGTTTTATGTGTATTTGGAAAGAATATGTATTTTGCAACAGCTGAGTGCAAATTATTACATATGTAAATTAGGTTAAGTTTGTTAATTTCACTTTCAGTTTGTTTTTTTTTCTGATTTTTGTCTAGTTTTCAGTCTTTACTGAGAGATGTTTATTTAAAACTCCCACTCTGATCTGGGTTTCTCTATTTTTCCTTTAGCTTTGTCAATATCTGATTTTATCTTTTGAAGCTATGCTGTTAGATACATACAATAGTAGAACTATCATACCTTTCTAATATGTTGAATCTTTTTTCATTAGGAAATATCATAATTTTACTTTTTGTTTTGAGGTCATTTTAAAATTACAGAAAAGTTGCAAAAACAATACAAATAAGTCCCATATTCCTTTTAGTTCAGAAAACTCTTCAAGTTTTGCCCAGCACTATCCCTCTCCTCTGCCCCTCAGTCCTACTGATTGCCTTTAAAGAAAATTATTAAATTCAAGAGCTATGTACTATCCTCAGCTGTCACCCCTCCATAGTCTTCCTCAATCTGGAACAGTTTATCATTCCTTCCTCCTTTCATAATTCCAGATCTCCTAAGCTACCATGTATGCTCCAAGGAGAGCCCTTAGAGTTTAATGAAAATATTTACTGTAGCATTTATATCTGATTAAATCTGCACAAAGTAGAAGCAGGTCATTTTTATACTGAAGAATGGAGAATAGATACTCATAAAGCTTTTGAAAGAAAAGTGTGTGCTCTGTTATGTAGCTGAGAGCAATATTGCTTCCTGAAGCATAGAAGTGAGGTAATTCTGTATTCAATTATATTAAATTTCTTTATTTCAGGTTGCACCTACTTCAGCATGTCAATACAGAGAAGGAATGACTACATAGGGAATTGTATTTTACAAAGTACTTTCATAATACATGATATTTGATTTTAATATAATCCTGTAAGGTAGTAAGGGCATGGATTATGGTAACCTAAAAATATAAGACCAAAGTGATTTGAGATCAAAGCAATTCTGGGAAGCATTGATTCAGTCAAGAACCCAAATCGTGTTTTGATAATGAGGTGAGGCAAGAGGTATTTATGAGAAAAGGAAGGGAAATAATTACATGAATAGAAGAAAGGAATTTCTATTGGTGCTAATAAGCCAAGGAAGGAATTTCTATAGGTTACAAATAAGCTAAATCATTCCCTAGCTATACATGGGGGGTGGGACTAGTTCTGATGTTCAGTCCCTGTAGTTAAGACGCCTCCTCTCCTGTGAGCTTTGCAAATGGTTATTTGTATGACAATGTGGGTTCGGCCTAGTGCAGAGGTGATTTTTCCCAGTTAGAGCATTCCAAAGGGCTAAGGAGCAAGACAAGCAAGGCCGTTCTTCTGGGGGGCCATCTCTGACTCCATTTTGCAATGGCTTTATTTATATCATCTTGCTGAATAAAATTAAGTGAAACTTTTACTGAGCATATAGTCTGTGTCACCGCCATAGAAACCTGCATCACACAGAGGGTTTCTGGTCTGGAAGAAACAGCAGTCCAGCACAGGAAATACAGTGTCAGCTTGTAATTAAGGTAAACCATGAAGCACATGAAGAACAGGAAAAGCTTGTCCCAGACAGTACAGAGATGCAAGAGCGACTGCCTCTGCTTGACAAGGTTAGTGTCAGGAGTGCAGTGTGGAGCTTAGGGAGGCATTCAGGAAGTGGGGATGCCAAAGCAGGCTTCTGAATCATAAATTCGTGTTATCGAAGGATGAAAAAGGGGATAGGAGGACAAGACAATAGAAATCTATGTGACAACCTACACTCTAGGTATGCACTTTTGTTTATTTCTCTACATAGGAAAAAAAGGTCTAGTCCTTACACATGAAAAGTATGTATGCTTATATAAAGACATGAGGACTTAACAATACCCAATAAGCTTTACAACTGCTTCATTTTTGTGCTGCCAGAGGACCTTAAAAATGCTTCTGCCATTGTGTTAGTTTGATTAAATTAAAATGTATTTTTTACCTGCCTGTGTCTCTTCCATCAAACTAACCTGGTTGAAGGCAGGAACCACGTGTTATTTATTTATTTATTTTTTGTAAGATCGCGCATAATGTGAAACACACTTGTAGGAGGTTCTTAAATATCTATTAATTGGAATAAAACAAAGAAAAGATAGAATATTACATTGTTTCTTACAACTTATGATTTCTCCGTAAACTCATGGATTCTTGACATGTCAGACTGGGTTACAAGTGACCCCATGGATGGCCTCTTTTGTTTCTGTCTTCTTGGATTACTCCAGACATGCTAGACTTTTGAATATGCAAAATGGGATCTAAGTATCTATGATATTGAGATTTATGATAAGAAATATATATTTGAACTTTGTGTCCCCTTCCACCCCCATTTCTGGCACAGAGCTCCTAAACCCATTGGCTTTACTTAAGGGGGAGTCACAAAGGTGTCTTTTGTTATGTTAATGATGTGCCTTTTGGAAAGCTCTTAGAAAACCATAGAATGGGGCAGGTTCCAGAGCACCCAAAAGTGTGATGAGAGTGTTAGAATTTTCAGGTCCACCCTGATCTCTTGGGAGGAGAGAGGAGTTAAAGGTTGAATCCATCAACTGTGGTTAATATTTAAATCAATCAAGCCTCTGTCATGAAACCTCCATAGGAACTCAAAAGGAAGGATTCAGAGTTTCCAGGCTGGTGAAGGTAAGGAGATGCCAGGAGAGTTGTGAGCTCAGAGCATGGGAGCTCTGTGCCCATTCCTCCTACCTTGCCTCATGCATCTCTTCCATCTGGCTATCCCTGAGTTATATCCCTTTATAAGAAACCAGTCATCTAGTAAATAAAATGTCTTGTCTGAGTTCTCTGAGCCACTCTAGAAAATTAGAAGGGGGGGGGGGCATTTTTTATCATTAAGCCTGTATATGGTTTCTATCATTTATCTTTACATCTCTATTGGCAAAAATCCAGACCCATGCCCTCACTTAGCTGCAAGACTGAGAAAACTAGAGAAGCCAAAGGATGATGGTGAGTCCTGGCAGTCTCTGCATGTAGGGTGGGCAAACCCTCAGTATGATTACTCTTGCCCCAGTTTCCGGGTGCAGAGCCTGAGGCTTAGAAAAGTTAAGCATTTGGCCCCCCGTTGTTAACCCGAGGGTCTGGGCCAGAGCAGGGATTTGAATGCAGGTTTGTCTGACTCCAAACCCCACATTATTCCCACCTCGCTTAGTTCTAAAGACAAAACATGACTGTGCAGAATAAAAGCCAACAGTAGGTAAATCTCTCCCCACTGATTGTGTAGGATGAGAGTAGAACTAGATGTGAAATGTTTGCCCCTTATTTAAGTTGCAGTGGAATTTCTAATTTCAAGGTGTTTAAAGATCCCACTAAGGAAATAATTCTGTTTATTGCTTAGGGAAAAAAAATAGAAAGCAATAAAGAAGACAAACCTACAACGTAATTACTGTGCCGATCCAGAGATGCCCCGGGAATTAGGTTTTGCCAGCACACCAATGGCCATCTGTGCTTCAGATTTTCCAAATGAATTTTGGTATTTACTTGCTTTCATGGCAAAACCTCTCGGAACACTGCTTGGTCATTTGAAAATCTATGTTGACACAAGCTTTGCTAGAGTTGCTTATAATTCCATAGTAACCAAGAGCCTCTCCTAGCTGTTTTCTTGGCTTTATTCATGTTTGCCCTTCGTTTTAGAAATCTGCAACAATGTTGGGTTTGTATCATCTCAGTTCTTTCCTGGTGCCCAGACGCCCAAAGGGAGAAAGCTTGTGGAGAATTAAGGAAATCTCAGACAAATGGAAAGAAAATTGAGGCAATTATCTGAAAAATACATGTGAAAACCTGTTATCACTCAGAACGAAAGGGAAACGACTTCAAATTTCTGTTTCATTTGGACTGAGAAGATGTAGAGAGATTGCAATCTTTTCCTTCTCATGCATAAATCATTGAATCCCACATTTGCAAGGATGAAGGTGTCACTGAAGTACTTGTTTAAAAATAAATACTGCTTTTCACAGAAAGACTAAATTCATTCTCCAGGGAGCTGTAGTCATGGTAATGACACTTCAAAACTAAAATCAACATTATTTTCTTTAAGGAAGCTACTCAGTGCACGGTTTACACAAATAGCCACATTTTGTCTATTTGAGTATTTAAACCATTAAATTAATACTCTTAATCATCATTCACAGCTCTTAAGTTTCTTCTCTCCAGAAATATGGTTTCTTTCCACCTGATCATAAAGGCTGTAATCATATTATGAATAGATCAACTACTAAATCCAAGACATCAGTTTTCTGATAAAAAAAAAAAACCCACCAAAACTGATGTATAACCTATGTCAGGAATATGGACATTTTCCTTCATATTTGTAGGTAGGTTCTAATGATTTATTTTAACACTTTATTTTCTCTGTTTTTAATGTATTTTTTCCTGTTTATACCAGTTTATCACAGAAAATTTGGAGGATATAGTAAAAATGAAGGAAAATACATACACCCCTAATTCACAAATTACAGTGAGTACAGTTTATATATGGCATGTTCATAAATACTCCATAGAGTTCATAAAGTATATGCATCAGTATGTTCTATTTTTTTATATTTCACATATCAAATATTATTTTTGCCAGTGATGTTCTGTAAAAACCTCATTTAAAATAACTAAGTTCTATTTTGTATTCTAGGTGTTATATAATGCATTTAATTACCCACTTTGTACATAGATATTTGAGTTTTACCTATGTAATAATACCTATGAATCATTATTTCTATTTATGTATTTTTTAAAATATGGTTTTAAAGAAAGATGAGAATAACTTATTAGTTATGAAGTTCTTTTATGTCTTGATCATCTTCCAGAAAGTACAACAGAAAATACCAGCAACGTGTTCTTTACACTTCCTTCTGGAGCTTTATTTCATCCATCTTATTAATAAAAAACAATTCAATGTTATCTTAATGAAGATAATATGTGCTAGCTAGAACATTAAACAATGCCTTAAAAATCTTATAAAGTAAATAAGTTAATGATGTGTGTATATGTTCTATACAATAGATTTCAACACTTCCATTACATAATTCATAACATTAATACAGTTTGATTCCTTTGTTTAATTCACTCCTCCATCTAAGAGAATTGAGAGAAAAAGCACTTTCATTCACTCTTACCAGTTTTTCTGTTTTGTGATTTAGGAGACTGTTTTGAAAATACTGCTGAACCTCTCCCCAAATATGGAGGTTCTTGGTTAGCATGTGCAGGCTCTATCCCACCCGCTCTGCTCCCCAGCATTTTACCCCTAGGAAGAAGCAGGGAATAATAGAGCAGAAAGAATTGATATCTACAAACGGGCTGTGTTCTTATGAAGATCTTTCTTTGTTTTCAGCCCCTGTGGTTTTGATCCTTAATAGAAGATAACAAATAATTCCTCAAGTAAATCAACTTTGATATCCAATATCTTTTAGACCTGAAGACCACTAATGACATTGCTTGGAATGTATTAGTGACTACTTAATTGCTTAGATTGTGCTGATCGAATACTCATACATTTATTATTTTTGAAGCCTTGTCTATATCTATAAGTGCTCACGAAGAAGGAGGAGCGGGGAGGAGAAAAGAGGAAAAATTCCTTTTCTCCTCTTACCCCAACATTCTGTATAGAGTCTGGGTATAGAAGGTAGAAATGATATAATGGATAAATGACAGAACCAAAGCAGAAGGCTGAAAGTCTCACTTTCACTTCTGTTACACGTTTAATTCTTATTCGGGATTTTTAAAAGGAGTCACTGGTACAATTGATGGTTATTCATTGATTTGCACTCCCTGATCTTTGTTGAGCCAGGGAAGGGGCTGCCTTGGCTGGACAAGATCTATGAGGATGTTACAGAGCGGGTAATGTAGGCAGAGGGGAGAGGACAGGGGAGGAGAGAGGTAGGAGTTAGAGAAGGGTACGAAGGGAATCTCCCGTTTAACAGGAGGATTGAGGAAGATAGATCAGGGCATAGCAGTGTGTCAGTAAATATTGGATGGATCACTGCATGACAGCTTTGCCTGAGAGCTTGTCTTAAATTGTTATCTTGTGCCCTGTTTACCATTAGAGTTCAATGGAACATAACTGATGAGGAAAGTTGTGAACAAACCACCCTGTTTAATTAATCCCCTGCTGGTTTTGTTGAAGATCTCTTTCCTACCACATGTCCTCTTCAACAAGGTTGAGCAAAATACAGAATAATGAATTTAGCATAGCATCTGTTAAGTTGCCAGCCATTTACCATATTCCCTACTCTTAATAATTAAGTCCTTTTTTTTAAATGAAGTTTAACAAGGCATGGCTAATTTATAGGATGGCTTTATTTATGCTTTTAAATGTTAACATGAATTGACTTGCTTTGATTACTCTCATCCTTAATAGTTATTTGCGTCAAAACATGCTGAGTGAATTTGATTTTAGTTTTCCGACAATGAGCTTATTTGAAATATATCTTGAGATTCTTGGCTTCATTGAAGCATTTGGAAGGATCTCTTATCCTTATGTATTTTGTGTCTGGTGAAAAATCTCAGAAACATATGTTACAGGGGAAGAATATAGAAAAATTATATATTAAGAACATTTTCTAAGCATATACAAAATGTATGATGCTGTTATCTGGCAGTCTGCTTGGTTGTAGTTAAATGTTGCACAGAATTCAAATATTCTATTATTTCCTTTGAACTCTTTCAAAATCACCTTTGGATTCTTCTATTTTATTTCAGTTTTATTTATCTTTATTGTTGGCTAATGCAGCAGTTGCCATATGGGCATGTAGACATAATTTTATTTTATTTTTTCAAAAGCATGCTGATGTAAGAAGATACCTACTGTTTTAGAGTGATATGCAATTTGTTTTGTCTAAATAAGCTTAAATAATAAATTTAAAATACATTTTTGTGGGCTTACCTGATGTCTGCTCACTCATACTCCAGTTGTTCTTAGAGAATACAATGGAAGCATGCTAAAGAGGTAGGATGTTTCTGTTACTCAATGGGCCAGGTAGAACATTCAGCTGTCCGTTTCTTCTTACTATTTTTCCAGGTGGTTGTGGATTTTCATGGGATGTATGAGGAACACAAGATTGTATGGCCAGTACTGACCAGTATGTATCACAAATTGTGTATAGAAACAACTAAGCTAATAAAATTCATTTTTGTTTACTCCTGGTGAGGCTAAAAATTGGTACAGCCCATATGAAAAACAGTATGGGGATTCCTCAAAAAATTGAAAATAGAAATACCATATGACTCAGCAATTCCACTCCTAAGTATCTATCTGAAGAAAAGGAAAATACTAATTTGGAAAGAGCTATTATGCACCCTTATGTTCATTGTATCCTTATTTACAATAGGCAAGATATGGAAGCAACCTAAGTGTCCACTGATAGATGAGTGTATAAAAAATGTGAGATCTATCTACATATTTCTATCTTTCTATCTATCTATTAACTATCTATCATCTATCTATCTATCTATCTATCATCTAAAGTAATATTACTCAGCCATAAAAAAAAAATCTTGCTATTTGTGACAACATGGATGGATCTAGAGGGTGTTATGCTAAATGAAAATGAGTCATACAAATACTATATGGACAAATATTATATGATTTGACTTATATGTGGAATCTAAAAAACAAAACAAACAAATAAACAATACAAAACAGAAATAGTCTCATAGAGAAAAAACTCATGGTTGCCAGAAAGGAAGGCATTGGGAAAAAGGACAAAAATGGTGAAGGAAAATAAGTGGTACAACTTTCTAGTTATAAGATAAATAAGTTTTACTTTATAAAATTAAAATAAATATAATGTACAATATAGGGAATATAGTCAATAATATCATCATAATCGTGTACAATGATAGATGGTTACTGGACAGCATGGCGGGTATATTAATGTTGACTAACTAAACTGTATAGCTGAAACACATAATTATATCAACTATAGTTTAAACATAATGTCTTAGCCCTAGCTGGTTTGGCTTAGTGGATAGAACGTCGACCTGCAGACTAAAGGGTCCCAGGTTCAATTCCAGTCAAGGGAACATGCCCAGGTTGTGGGCTCATCTCCAGTGTGGGGCATGCAGGAGGCAGCTAATCAATGATTCTCTCTCATCATTGATGTTTCTGTCTCTCTCTCTCTTTCTCTCTCTCTCTCTCTCTCTCTCTCTCTCTCCCTCTCTCTACCTCTCTGAAATCAATAAAAATACATTAAAAAATAAAATAAACATAATGGCTTAATGTTACAAAATTAATTAATTTAAACCACATAATGTTATTGGATAAACATATTAAATATAGAAAATAATTTAAAATATATTTTCTTAATGCAAGTCAATGAGTTATTTTGAGTATAAAATTTTTAAAATGATTGAACCCACAATCAGCCTCCTGGAACTAACTAGTTAACTACTAGTGAACTAAAAAACAAAAACAAAAACTCAAGACTGGAAGTATTTGTAAAGTCATATTAACTACTCTTTTCATACTGAGCAAAAAACTCAGGTAACTTTCCAAAGTTCACCTGTCTGCTTAATAGTAGAACCAGACATTTAACCATAAGCTTTAAAATGTATAGATGTTGTTAAGACCAGCACCTTGCAGATAACCAATCACAAGGCAATAAGGAGCATAAACCAATCCCAAGGATGTTGCTAAGGCAGAATTCTTTGAAAGGACCAATCAGGTGCTAGCAAGATTAAAAAAGTCTGTAGTTCCTCATTCTCACCTCTGTCTCCCGTGTGCTATGGGTTTCTGAATCTTCTATGCCAGGGTATGCATTCTCTTGCACCCATGTGGCTTACGGCCATGTGGGCCTCCACACATGTACTCATAGACTTTAATTAGCTTGGATGCTGAATTACACCCAACTGCAACATGGAGTAGGAGCTAACTCTAGCTGCACCTTTTCCAGGATTGGCTTCTCTCAATAAACTTTGCTTCCACTAACCATTGTTGTCCTCAAATCCATTCTTTGGTTTTGTGAGACAACGAATTCTAACTCAAACATCCCACATTTTGGTTTCAAAAGGATCAAATTTCTATGCTTCAAGTAATATAAGACCCTTCACAAACTCATCTCTACTAATTACATCAGCTAATTTCCCACTCTTTCTGAAATTATATCTTGCAAAAATATAATTTCTTAAAGAGTTTTGCTGTTTAATAATAGTTCAATGATGTTTTCATTTATGTTATTTCCTCTGCTTAGAAAATCCTTCTACTCTTTCTATACACTTCTAATCTTCCAACAAAGTTTAGATCATAGTTGTCTTTTGTGTACTTAACTATTAATTCTCCCATGGACATTCTCATTGCCACTTCCTCTCAGACTTCATTGCAATTTGTAGAAACCAACACATTAACATATATATCATTATGTTATAATGGCTACAATTTATTTCCTTCAATAGATTAAGTTCCATGTGGAGCAGTGGTTCTAAGGAAACTAAAATGAAGATAATATGGACCACATGCCCACTAACAAGTGACTCAAAAGTAAGTTGGCTGCTTGCTAAAGAGCACCAAGATTCAAGGACTCAATATCTTACTTTTTTAACAGAGAAGTTTAATGAAGAAAACACAAACAAACAAAATAGTTTTTACCACAAAGGCATTCTATTTGGGGGGTGGGGGGGAAGGTTAAGTATGAGGTATTGCATCCTCAACTTCCAAACACAATCCAACACCTTGTCTTATGATTACAGCAGTGATTTTCAACATTTTTCATCTCACAGCACGCATAAACTAATTAATAAAATTCTGTGGCATAACAAAAAATATATGGGGTAGAGCAAACGTAGGTTTACAATTGTTTGTACAGAAAATAATACAATAATTAATACATAATAATAATGTAAAAGTTAATTCTGTGTTTTGTATACTCACAACTGTAACCCCACTGTTGCCCCATCTTGTATGATATTTTTTTTGCCAATCTGACAAGAGAAATAGCTATAATTTTGTTTCATTCACACCGGATGGCTATTGTTGTGTTGGCTGTTGTCATTTTTTATTTGACAGTCTAAGGCAGTGGTCAGCAAACTCATTAGTGAACAGAGCCAAATATCAACAGTACAATGATTGAAATTTCTTTTGAGAGCCAAATTATTTAAACTTAAACTATATAGGTAGGTACATTGTTATTAACTTAATTAGGGTACTCCTAAAGGCTTAGGAAGAGCCACACTCAAGGGGCCAAAGAGCCGTATGTGGCTCGCGAGCCGCAGTTTGCCGACCACGGGTCTAAGGGAAAAGAGGTCAGTGCCCCTGACTAAATAGTCAGGAATTGCATGTTTTAAAAATTCTTGTGGCACACAGTTTGAAAATTACTGGTCTACAGTGATTTGGAAGTGTGTTGATAGATCTTATTTTATAGGTTACCTTTACTGCCAACTAAACTAATCCACAGTAAGGCTGAAAATCAGAATGATTTGGATGAGACTAAATACTTAAAATCTGTACTTATATCTCACCATGGACTTAAATGCTTAAGAAAGTTAGATGATAATATAATAGCCCCCCTTATCCATGGGGAATATATTCTAAGACCCCAGTGGATGTCTGAAACTGTAGACTATATCTATCTATATCTATCTATCTATCTATCTATCTATCTATCTATCTATCATCTATCTATATATATCCTATATAAAACTATGTTTTTTATTATGTATACACACCTATGATAAAGTTTAACTTATTAATTGGGCACAGAAAGAAACTAACAACGATGACTAATAATCAAATAGAGCATATGTACTGTAGTGCAAACTATGTAAATATGTAAATGTTCTCTCTCTCCCTCTCTTTTTCTTTCTCTCTCTTTTTCTGTGCTGACCAATCTGATAGCCTAAACAGCTACTAAGTGTCTCAGAGGCAGCAACATATACAAGGTGGACTCACATGGTGGGTAAGAAGGAGGGCACTGCCTGAGATGTGGTGAAATGTCATCGTGCTGCACGATTTAAAACTGATGAACTGTTTTTTTTCTGGAATTTTCCATTTAATATTTCTGGGCTGTGGTTGACTGCAGGTAACTGAAACCATAAAAAGCAGAAATGTGGAAAAGAGGAGACTACTATATATATTTTTTTACATGTTGATGAGGCTTAAACACGAGAAAGGAAATCAGTCTTTTTCCCATTGATGATTATTCTTGACAGAATATTTGTGGACATGTCTCCCAGAAGCTTGAATGTCAGTTTTTGGGTGACAATATGTTTGAAGTATTAATATTACCATTAAGAAGATTAGACTTCAAGATTTCTCTTCTCTATATAATGTATGATTCCATTTATACCTCCAATAACTGACAAACATAATACAAGGGGATAGAAATTAGAATGTGGTTGCCTAAGTGGGGAATGTAAAATTGATTGGAAAGGGACAAGTAGAAACAGTCAGGAGTGATAGAAAAACTTGGTATCCCCAAAGCAACCAAGGACATTATTTGAATCATTTTATTTTATTTATTTCTTCTCCTTTTCAAATATGATCTGCTCTGGGTTGATGTTAGCTTTAGAGCAGAATGCTGATTGGGGAGGATTAACTGATAAGCTGCTCTTGTCTAAACATTTTAAATCCTTTCATCTTTCTTCATTTTGAGAACAATATTCACATAAACCTGTGAACATTTGCAGAATAAATACTAAGTGCTGTGTTACAAATTTAAAAAAAACAACAACATCCAAGTAAATATTTGCATTTATTACTTGCTATCATTAACAACATTCAATAAAAAGTGATCCTCTCAGTAAATACAATTTGAAACAAAACAATGGCACATAACTTCACTCATTTCAGATAAAAACTATTTGAAACAGCTCCCTGGTTTTGAACAGTGTGTTTTTGAAAATTGAAATATGAAGCTAGATGCCTCGAAGTTGCATTTTTGCTATTGCAAATTGATATAATTAAATCAATAAATTTAAAGTAATGTTAAAGCAGGTGATAATGAGTTTGCCCATAGTAATAAAAACTAATCATGTTGGAGAAGGGATGTGCAAAACTGAAATGATTCAACAGCTCTAATTAAGGCAGTAGTGAGAAATGCAATTACAGGCAGAATGCCATACCCAATGACCTAATTCTCCCTCGCTTTTCCACTTTTGAAGTAGCTTCATCAAATGAGTTGCCCTCTTCAGAGTTCTGTTTACTTTTTTAAACTCCGATGATTAGCACTTAAAATGCAAGTGAAGAAACATCATAACAAACAAGTCATTTAAAACCCCAATGCCTGATTACCGAAGTGTGCTTCAAATTGAATTAAATAATACATTGCTATGTCACTGAGGAGAATATTAATTGTACATATGAAATTTCTAATATGCAGTATTCTCGCACTTGGGTTCTAAATTAAATTCAGTGTAATTGTTTTAGAGAGTTCCACATGAAACTGTGTCATACTTAAACCTACATGCATGATATCAAAGCGGAAATATTAATTAGCACAAATGCTAAGTAATCATTTGTTTTTTGCACATGGCTTCATTGTTGTTTAAAAAATGCTATTGTCATTGTTGACCACTTTAGCCCCAGGTTCTGTAAATGCTTCCAAATGGCTTACAAACCAAGCAGAAGAAGGAAACGGTGTGAGATAAAATAAAGGTCCAGATCATCGTAGCATAAAGGTGAAAGCGTCTTTTCAAAGTCATCTAGTCCAACCTCCATGCAAAGAACTATCTTTGCCACTCAGTATTGGAAGGGCTTCTTTGACTTTTGATTAGAAACTTGGCAGATTTAAGCTCTTGAGGGCAGGGCCAAGTCTCTCCAAGTTTTTTTGTTTCAAAGCCTTTTTTTTTTTTTTTTTTTTTTTTTTTTTTTTTTTGGACTGAGTGAAGTTGATCTTGTCTAAAACTGGTAGAAAAGGAATATGGATAAAAGATCTTCCTCATTCATTGAGTAATCATTTTTAAATGGTATATGATAAATAGGCTTTGGATTATAATATGACCTAGCATATCAGAACTGACTAAAATATACAGCCAGGGATAATTTTCTCTAGCTTATATTTCTTAGCTTGATTTGTTAGCGTGTTTACTTTGTCTTGAGTGTTTTGCAAGAAAGATTCCTCCGGGAAACAGGCTAGATATCTTTCATTGGAGGCCAAAGAAATGATATTTGTTCTTGAGACTGTGTGGAAGTAAATTAAGTATGAAAGAATAACTTAGAAGGTGAGTGACCGACTTCTCTTTCTTCTTTGGAGCACTCATTTATTCAACCTGTATCATAGCTACAGGCATAGTTTTTAGTAGAGTGCAAAAGACAAATAATTGTGTTCGGTAGAATACTGTCCTGTCATTGCCAGGAAACTACTGTGGGCATGTCCAAAGATGTTCCTAAAACAGATCCCTGGGTTGTTTTCTTTTACATACAAATATGTGTATTTGTATGTAAACATCTATTTCTGTAAACACACTTATCTTTTTTCTTCTAAAAACATGATATTCAACTTGAAGGCAAGAAATAAGGGGGTAATAAAGTAGGCTCTTGTACCTTTCTGATATAGTAGAAAACATATACTGTCTATTGACTGATGTATCATTCCTCTATCAATTGCTCAGTTAGACCTAGTCAGTCAGCAGGGAATGAAAAATACTCTAGGTCCTTCTATTTTATGACATTTCCTTTGTTATTGTTTAATTTAAAAGCTTACCACAGAAATATATTGAAGGGTAAAAGAGATAATGAAAGTTTCCAATAACCAAGCAGTCCAGAGACAACTACTACTTACCTAATCTACCTCTCATACATATATGCAATTACATTTATATGTGTATGGAAACAGTGCCTGATGTTAAGACACAGAGTGAGTATTAACTATCACTAAGTATTGCATATAGAATACTGTGTAAGTATTTGCTTACTATGGTCATACACACATGACTTCCATTAACTAACTTTTCAGAGAAAATATTTGATTTTTTAAAAAATATATTTTATTGAGTTTTTACAGAGAGGAAAGGAGAGAGATAGAGAGTTAGAAACATCGATGAGAGAGAAACATCGACCAGCTGCCTCCTGCACACTCCCCACTGGGGATGTGCCTGCAAAGGTACATGGCCTTGACCGGAATCGAACCTGGGACCCTTCAGTCCGCAGGCTGGCGCTCTATCCACTGAGCCAAACCGGTTTCGGTATATTTGATTTTTTTACTAAAAATATTTATATACTTAATCTAAAAAAATAATAATAACCTTACTTTAAACAAAACTTTTGCATGGTATTTTTTTTACTTTTAGCAGTTTCTTGCTTGGTATTTTTAATTGCATGTTGCATGTGAATCTCTGATAGGCAGAATGATGATTATTGGTATTTAAAGTCTCTCAGAGAAGCTCTTTTGTAAATTACTCTGACAGAAAAATCTATTTACTTATTTTAGACATAACTCATGTGTATAACATCAAAATGAGTGACTGTTATTTTATTCTTTTCTTAGTATACAGTATTCTACACGATAATGTAAAACTTTTTCAAATTTAATGAAATAATAGCTAAGTAAGCTCTCTCTTTGCAAAATATCTTTTGAAAAACTAAAAAATATTATATTAAGTTCTGGAAACTTGGAAATAAGTTATATTATGATTATTATAAAGAGCATAGATTCCAATGATTGTGTGTTTTTTTTCTTATTTTGTTAGAATTATTATTATTATTTATTTAATCCTCACCCTAGGACATTTTCCCATTGATTTTAGATAGAGTAGAAGGAAGGGAGGGAGAGAGTGAAAGAGAGAAGTATCAATTGGTTGACTCCAGTACATGCCCCAACTAGGGTCAGGGATCAAATCTGCAACCCACATATGTGCCCTTGACCAAGAATCAAACCCATGACCCTTTGGTTCCTGGGCTGACGCTCTAATCATGAGCAAAACTGGCCAGGGCAGAATTATTTTTTTAAATGTAGGGATATATTATAATACATTATAAAGTACTATTACCAAGGTTCAATAAAAGTAATTAGTTTTTGTTAGTATTAGATTCCACTGTTGGCAATAGTTGCTTGGTCATAAATAGATTGATATTCAAAACCCTGAAGTAGTTTTAAGATAACTTAATGTAATTGATAAAACCCACAGTTTTTGAACTGCACCCTGAGGTACCCTGGGGTAGCATAGTAAACTCATAGGAACACCATGGGACATATTCAGTTTTCAAAGGAAACATGGAAACAGTCAACATTTATTGGACACCATTTGATCTATTAGGTCAAGGCAGTTCAGTTTCTATGTTAGATTATGATACATCCTCTCTATGATGCTACAGCTTAATAAGCCTTTGTTTCCCACTTTTCCTAAACAGTAAAAGTCAATACTATTAGAAGATCAGGGTGGAACAAAAAATAGGGGGGCAATGTCCAATTGGATTTGAAGGAATAAGTTGTATGGTACCCAATTGGGTACATATAACCCATTTGTAACTACTTGTGGTTATCTATATCTATAAAAGCCTCCACGACTGGCCAACTGGCCAACCATTCAACCAGCCGGCTGGTAGCTATGACGCACACTGACCACCAGGGGGCAGACACTCAAAGCAAGGGCTGCTGAGCTGCAATGACTTGGCCGCTGTGGTTCTCGGGTGACGCACCCGGAACCAGAGAGAAGGAAGCCCTATTCCGGTGGGCATCACTCGAGAACCACCCTCTCACAATCCGTGACCCTTTGGGGGATGTCGGAGAGCTGGTTTCGCCCTGATCTCCATAGGACAGGCCGAGGAACCCCACTGAGGCTTTAATCCATGCACTGGGCCTCTAGTTTGAAAATAAAATAAAATACGTGTTGCTTAATTGATGTGTAGTGTTATTGCACATTTCTATTAAATTCTTGCCCTAACCAGTTTGGCTCAGTGGATAGAGCGTCGGCCTTTGGACTGAAGGGTCCCGGATTCGATTCCAGTCAAGGGCATGTACCTTGGTTGAGAGCATATCCTCAGTAGGGGGTGTGCAGGAGGCAGCTGATCAATGTTTCTCTCTCATCGATGTTTCAAACTCTCTATCCCTCTCCCTTCCTCTCTGTAAAAAATCAATAAAATATATATTTTTTAAAAAATTCTTGAATTATTAAAACTTAAGGTGTATAGGCCTAGCTACTTAATAATTGAAACTATTAGAGGTTCCTTTTAACTATAGTGAATGTGGTGTATTACCTCACTAGTTCATATTTATCTTTTAACTGAAAGTTTGCACCATTTGACCACCTTCCTCCAGTTTTAATTGTTGTAACTCTACAAAACATTATTATAGAAATTAGGTGTGATGAAACTCAGTGCTCTCTATTTGTTTATCACCAATAGAACTTGGAAATAATATTCAATTTTTGGATTTGTAACAAAAGAGAATCAAAAATAGTAAGGTTTTAGTTTCAGAAAAGCTTCAAGACAATGTTTTAAAAACCAAACTGAATTCTGCCAAAGCACTCTATCCCCTGATTTTTTAGGCTCTTGTGTATTTGGGGAGAAATTTAATCCTTCTGTTACTGATTCATTTACACATAACTCATCAAAATGTTTGCTAAATGCTACAGCATTTGATATCCAAAGAGCTTTATGAGAAGCTACATCTGGAAATTTTAAAGTTTTATAAATAATTCTTGAATGTCTTTTCAAAAAAAAAAAAAAAAACAACACAGAAAGTCACAGTTTTCCAAAGCACGTAGAACTTGAACCTCAAATTTGGCTTTATTTGGTACAATTCAGAAATCAAGTGGGAGCAAACCAGTGAAACCTTTTTGAGTATTCCTCTTTTACATTCTTTCAATGTGGTGAATTTGGGTGAATTTCAGTAATTAAAAACCTGAGTAATAGTCAAATATTTCATATACATTATCTTTTTAATGGACATATTTCCACTCTAAGAATGAAAAATTGCATTTTAATCATTTTGCAAACTCTCTTAGTGGATGAATTTAACATAATAATATTGGCTATTTAGTTACCTTATTTTTCATTGGCAAAACTTTCTAAATCAACATAAGAGCCTCTGCCACAGTGTTTTAAGTGTAATAAATGTTGTTATGCCCTTAAATGTGTGTCCTTCAGCAGCCAACAGTTAACATGTTAAAAAACAAAAACTTTTAAAAATGCATGAGGTCATGTCTGCAAAGGCAAATATTTATTAATCGCACTGTTATTTGGGCTAACTTTTTCATGTCTTCAACCTAAGGCATTAATGAAATAAAATTAAACTCTAAGCAAAAACTAAGTGTGAGTAATCTTATATCTATTCAGAATCAGCTCACAAAAACACAATGTGCATGTTTCTTAGATACACAAAGACAGTGTAATATCATTAGGACATTTATTAGGTTAAACCACATGAAGTTGCCAGTTTTAGGTTAAAATGGTCAAATAGGGGCAATTTCACATGGCAAAACCTGTGTCTCATCATAAACATATCATTTTGGAAGGTATTGTCTCTAGAAGAAGAATTGCTTTAATAGGAAAATTTAGTTCATATTCTTTTTAAAAGCTGTTTTATTATTATATTTTTCTAATCCAGATATTTTCTTAGAAATTAATCTAGAAATGACTTCACACCTTATTAGTTCTTCAAGTCTATCAGTCCGGAGAGCCGGGCTCTTTAGTTATAATCACTAAATTTCAGCGGCTTAAAAAAATTGATTTTTCCCCCAGGCTACCTGTCTGTTCTACATCTACTGTCTTCAGTCCTCGCTCCAAACTGATGAGACACTGATAGTCAGAAGGCAGAGGGAAGAGGAACATGGTGAAGGAGAAACCAGCTCACGACACTTCCACTCGTGAGTCAGACAGTTCACTCCTGCTAATATTTCAGTGGCCAAAGCAAATCACATGATAAACATCTATGAGAGTAAAGAAACAGTCCTGCCAGGTGTCCCAAGAGCGAGAGAACAGAATTGGAGTTCTTACTTGCAGACCTTCACTGATGTCTGATGCTATTCCAAGCACAATGACAGAAGGGCCTATAAATATTAATAAAAAATGAATGCTGGCTCAGCTGGCATGGCTCAGTGCTTGAGTGTCGACCTATGAACCAGGAGGTCAGGGTTTGATTCCCAGCTCCGGTTGCGAGCTGGATTCCCAGTGTGGGGCATGCAGGAGGCAGCCAACCAATGATTCTCTCTCGTTATTGATGTTTCTATCTCTCTCTTCCTCTCCCTTCCTCTCTGGAATCAATAAAAATATTTTTTTAAAAAAAAAGAATCCTGGAGTTACAAAAATTCATTATGCATAAAATCTAGCAAAAACAATAATTAAAACATGCTGGGTAGGATGGTGAAAGAATGTTTGTACCACTGTCTTATTTGGATGAACTAACGTTTCGAGGCTTAGATTAGGTTAACACGTACAGCAGTAGGACGGGGTCATATAAACCAGAGCGTATGAACCAAAGTGAGCTGAGGATGCTTCCTGAAGCCAAGTAGGCTGGTGGCTGATTCGCATTGTGTCTATCCCAAACAGTCAACAGTCCATCGACACTGAGGTGCCAAAATAAGCCCATTATTTTATTTTCAGCTTTTAGGGGCTCATTCATTTTCTTTTCTCTTATTTTTTAAAATATATTTTTATTGAATTCAGAGAGGAAGGGAGAGGGAGAGAGAGAGATAAGAACATCAATGATGAGAGAGAATCATTGATCAGCTGCCTCCTGCAGGGCCGCTACTAGGGATCCAGCCTGCAACCCACGCATGTGCCCTTGACCAGAATCTAACCCAGGAACCTTCAGTCCATAGGTCAATGCTCTCTCTATCCACTGTGCCAAACCAGCTAGGGCGTCTCTTATATTTTTCTTATTGTCTTTTATTTGTAGCTATCTGATCTCAGCATGCTGCACAGCCAGGGCCAGAAATAACAGACTCCATCACAAAATTTATATTTTTTTTGTTTTGTAAGGATACAAATTGTAAATACAAGATGGTCAGACCATTCATATGCTAATAGATACATTTCTTAAGGAAATACTTTTATATGAGACAGATTTTCAAGAAAAAATTTGATGAGCAATAAAAAGTAAAGTTAATTTGGACAAATGGGACTATGTTTAAGAAGTAAAGATTCAAACAAAATACTTTTAGGGACAGAACATTCAATGTATTTCAATTAACCAGTTAACCAACTTGAAAAAATTTGAAGTTAGCTATTAATGGCACATTTAAGAATCTTACGAGTATCAATACTGTGACACTCTAGCTTTTTAAATACATAATTTGAGAGTTAAATTCAATTTCTTGATTTAGAATGTTAGATCAAACACAGTGGTAGTATCACTAACTGCTACCAGTTTAGTTATAAAAGGACAAATGACTAAATCAATGCTAAACCCAAGGTATCACATGCATTTTCTCTAGCATATAGTTTCGTTTTGTTTGATTTAAAAGACATCCGATACTGTTAGAGCTGGAAAGTTGACTCACTAGAAAGGAATGTGCACTGCTTGCTTAGAGACCACCTTGCTGCCATGACCGATTATAAGATTAGTCCAGGGAACAAGCAACAGGGAACACATAACTTCAGGAAGACTATATGAGAATGTGCTAGTTAGTTTTATTCATTCTGATCTGCCCATGTTCACTTTTCTTTTTAAATGTAACTATTCACATTGAAGGAAGGTGAAACATGACAACATCACACAACATGAAATAGTAATTCCAAGACCAGGTTTTAAATTTAAAATATTATAGTGAATATAGTATTAATGTAAATACAATGTCAACAGTATAATACAAAATAGCCAATGGGATTTTTCATAAAAGCATTTAATGCTTTAACAAATTATAATTTATTGATGGCTACAGCTTTTGCAGTTTTTCCTGATAGTTTAACTTTTTGCAAAAAGAAGTTTTGGTCATTTTTCAATAACCTGTTACTTTCCATAATGGAATATCTGCCCCAGAAATATTTTTATACTCTCCCTTTCTTTTCAACTTTTTTCTTGTGTCTACCTTTTTATCATTCTGTTCTCCAGATGGTAGGTAATTGTCTGTGATCTGTGATTCAAATATTCCAGAATTAACTTTTCTAGGTCCTTCCCATAATATATACCTTTTCCCCACAGTGTTTTATTGAGCCCATTCTAGACTTTGTGGCTTCCATGACACAACTGTCTGGAGACTTTTTTTTTTTCACTTCAAAGGCCTAAATCAATCCTTTCTCATCTGTTGCCTACCAGACCCAATTTTTACACATCTACTGAGCAAGAGATCAGATTAATAATTTTACTATCTTTTTTGTTGTTGTTTTTACATTAATATTTACTTCATTATGTTTTGAATGTGCCTAAAATACCAATAGGATTGTGACCAATTTTTCTTCATTTTCTACACTACATTTTTCTAGTGTAATTCTGTCTATTATCCAGAATCTCCCCTTCCAAGTTATGTTTTTTCACATTTTGCAATTCGTGTTTTTCATACACCGCTTATTTAGGTTGAAAGTTAAAATTAGTAAGCTGTTTGAAAAGAAATGTTCAATCTACTTTTTAAAATTATTTTCTATAAGGTGTTTGTAAAAGTAGACAAAGACTTCATATTTTTGTTGTTTCATGATTTATTCCTTGCCATAAATATATTTTAACAAGAGGCCTGATGCAGAATATTCGTGCAAGAGACCCAGCCCTCGCAGACCCTCACAACCTCAGCCACAAGGTCTTCCGGAAGGTTGTCCGGATGTTTGTTCTGCTGTTCGATTTAATTAGCATATTATCTCTTTATTATATAAGATATTAAGGAAACATTTTTATTATTAGGAAGGATGAAAAATTAAATTTCACACACCTTCTTTGCTTTTCACCTTTCCATATAAAATGCTTACCCTTTTTAACAGAGATTTCAGTTTTAAGGAAGAGTTTTTGGCATAATTTCATATTGTCTATTAATTCCTTATGTTCAATTGTTTGATTGGAGGAGTCTTACGTAGCCCTATTCACAAAATATCATGGAGCCATTCCTCTTGCATTTGTACTTAAATACCTAGGGGTTTTCTGTAGTTTTCTTAGTAATCCCCAAACCCCAAATATCTGACCACATCTTGTACAGTGACTATTCACAAAAGAGAGCAGTCTATTATTTTCATGAGTTTCAGCTGAAAGAAATGTACAGTTTATAATGGGAAAAACCCTTTTCTACTCTCATCTAGGAATGAATTGGAGCTGAGAAAAGCATTGTGTTCCTAAAAGAAGCTCCATTTAAAAGGTGTCATTGAGTCAAAGAAATAAATATTTATGAAATACTGTGGTTTTCAGAATTTCTAATGGATACAATAATATTTTGCTTTTTGCTTTTTTCCAGTTCTACGGGATGGTTATTCTTTGGTTTAATTCAATATCTTAAATACATGTATGCTGAGTTTATACAATAAGTCACAGCTAGTTGCCAGCATTACTTTCAGATTGCATTCAAAATCCCCCCATCTTTAATGTTAAACATTCCAATGCATGGTCAGCACAAAAAGATTGATGTTATTATTTAAACAGAAACAAAGAAGGTTCTGTCTCTAGCCGCGCATGATGTTGACGCCAAACCTCTACCTTGGCACAAAGTGATCACTGCTATGCAGATAAGAGGTTGTAATCACCAAAAAGCATCACTTTGGGAATAATCCCAGGGAACTATACTATCGCGGCATTTCAGATGCTCAGACGTTCCTTAAGGGAAGATAAATTGAGAGTCATACACTCAAGTAATATATGACTAAAAGCAAATAAAATAGTTTGAGGAACTTTTATAGTCCTTTTCCTTTGAAGGAGAAAATGTTCTATTCACTAAAATTGGAAGAGTATGGTAAGAATCAGAAATGGAAGGGAGGAATTGGGCAACCCACAGGATGACATTAAGAGTTTGTGCAATAATTTGGTTTCTAATTAACTATCCAAACGAATAACCAACCTTAACATAGTTGAAGATTACTCAGCTTGTTTTCCTACTAATAACAATTTTAAGCTTATTAATAAAAAGCAACAAGTGAAGAGGATGCTGTTTATATATTGAAAGTTAGAAGATAGGCTTAAATGGTAATGTTAATGCTCTGAGAACTTCCCACCTATTGAAGCTCAGACATTTCTTAAGGGAAGATAAATTGATAGTCATACACTCAAGTAATTATGACTAAAGGCAAATAAAATAGTTTGAGAAACTTTTATACTTCACAAATTCATGAGATTTTAAACTACTTTCTTTAAATGAGTAGGAAATAATGTTGTTTCTTGATTTTTTGAGAGATGTTGTAAAATGGAATTGAATAATGTATGTGAAATCTCTGTGTTAATTTAAGGTAATACAAGTTCTGCTAACATTAAATGAGCTTTCTATTGATATCTCTTGATATCTTAAAATTCTGACAATTTCAATAGATCATCTCTCCATTTCCTTTGCTTGCTACTTGCTGGCTTAATTTCAAATGGTTTAAATATCCTTGAGTTAGTCTTAAAAATATTTTGAGTATTTCTTCTTATTTAATGATATAATCAGCATTTAAAAACAGTTCTTAACAGGTAGGTATATCACAGCATATTAACTTGCATATTTATATATTTTTAAATACATTGACTTTATAATAATTCTCACACATTTTATTTTCTAAGGTAACACATTTCTAACATTTAAGACTATAGTTGCATGTTACTGGACACAAGAGTTTTATCTGAATTTTGTATTATGATTCAAGGCACTTATGCCAAAATAAATATTGCTAGTATTTACAAAGGTAATAAACACAATACTAAAAAGTATATTTCCATTTGAAAACACAAATTACGTGACATGGACTAAATGGTGTAGCCCCAAAATTTGTGTTTTGAAAGCTCTGGAGCCCAATGTGATTATATTTGAAGATAAAATTCATAGGAGGTAATAGGTTAAATGAGGTCAAAATTTTGACACCCCAATCCGATAAGAAGAAATACCAAGTTCTCTCTTTTTCTCTCTATCCCCTATGGGAAGACACAGCAAGAATGAGGCCATCTATAAGCCAAGGATTGCTGTGCCAGAAACCAAATTGGCTGGCACCTTGATCTTGGACTTCCTAGCCTCCAGAACTCTGAGCAATTATTTCTGTTGTTTAAGCCAATCAGTCTGTAATATTTCATTATGGCAACCTGAGCAGATTGCAACATTGGTATTCAAGCATTTATTGGAAGCTTAAAGACAAAGGAATTTGTAAGAATTAGAAGTCAAGATTTTTTTTTTTACTTTCTTTTTACTTCTCAGTAATAAATGTTATTAACTCTTGCTCTCACTAGAGAATAAAGACGATCCTTAGAATTCTCTTCAACAATTCTAAAATAATTAGGTAGATATGTTTTGAAATTTTCAAAGTTCAAGGTAAACACTAACCTTATCATGCAACATTTTCTTAATTTTCAGTCTTTAAACTTTATTCTTGTTATTTACATTCCAAAAAGCAATTGCGACTAAATTCTGAGTCCAAACCATAAGAGGAGGGCTTGCCACCTTACTATTTTTGTTAAGTAATTTTATTAATGTAGTGGGGTTGTAAGAGGAAATCAATCTACTCTACTTGAAGTTGGTTATGGTTCAAGTTGTCAAATGTCCAATAAGAATTTTGATGAGGGTATAGGTAGGATAAGAGTAACAGAAATCAATTAAATATTCATGCATTCCTTTTATAATTATAGACATATTCTATCTATCAAGCACTTTTAGCCATGTGTTTGCCAAAGAAATAGAAAGAACAACATCGCTGACAAATGTTACTGGGTTAAGAGCCCATTAATGAGTTTCTCTTAGAAACTGGCTTCTTTCAACTTGATCGGCCACGTCTCTTCTAATGATTTAAACACGGTTCCTTTAACCTTAAAATCCAAAACCAGGAGGTATCGTATAAATCACTGAAATGCAAGTTCCTTTAAATTGTGTATTAGTGGTTAAAAACAGGACATGATTATTCCCTCTGCGTTAGAGACCCCAAGAGCTCCTTCAATTTCCTTTTAGATTCTATTTCTTCCTTTGGCCTGTGTCCAGTTAGGCAAAAGCATATATGAATTATCCTGTGTGGTCAAAAAATTCTTCCAGAGGGGAAAGAGAGGTAAAAACAGAGATGATGTCATAGAATAGAACCGTTTTAGAAAAAAGAGAGAGTGATTTCGTTTTGTTTTAACCAGAATTCAACCTAAATATTCTCTCTTTGTTATTTGTGGTACAGCAACAGCAGCGACTCCCACCTATCAGTAAGTGCTATAGACCTGGCAGTGAAATAAAGCACTTTTCCTGCACCCTTCTCTTATTCTTCACACATGTTATTAGGTTTTTGGTAGCATTGCTACCATTTTAAAAATCAGAAACTGAGACTTACAATTACATAACTTTTTCTCAGTGACACTGCTTGTTAACGGTGGTACTAGAGCTAAATTTTAAGTCTCTTTGGTAGAAAAGCCAACATGAACTTGCCTAAAACTGGCCTCTTTACTACTATTAGCCTAACATTAGCAAGCCTTCTGTAAAGACATAGACAGGTCTCTGGAAATATGGCAAAATACACACATAGAAAAATATACTTTAAGTAAAATGAACAGCAAGCAAAAACAAATTTACCTTCTCATTTACACTATCATTTTCATTTCAATGATTTCTAGGATTCATCTCCCTGGTTACTTGCAGCATGATTACACAGCTTAGATATAGAAGCAGACCCATGAACTTGGGTAGATCTGATTCTGGGGCAACTAATCGAGCTTGAGGTGATAACACTCAGCTAAGTCTAGTGAGCAGAATAGTTTCAAGCAAGTTACCAGCAAGGGCCTGAGACAAAGTAATTGGTTTCCCAGTAGATGGCAGCAAAAGCAAAATATGGGGAGGCAGTATGGCAGAGTCTGGGCAATTGATCAGCATCAAAATCAAAGTCATTTCTCAGCAGGTAGCAGATCCACAGGCAAAAGGCCTCCAGTCTCCAGGTAATTTGACTATTATAAGTAGACTAAAGAAGAAGACCTAATAGGAAAACAGGGCAATACATTTTCACCATTACAGAGACTATGTTGACCCAACTTGGGCAGCAAAAGGGGATCAGAGTTGAAGATAACTACAATTACAAAAAGATCAACATTTGGAAGCAGTGCATCTGACTATAAATAAGGCCAAAGAATAAAGGTTAGAGCTGATTACCTCTTGATATAGCAGAAACCAGATGGTAAGTGGGTGCGAAAGTGAGCCTTACATCATCACACAGAGATCCATAAATATCTTTCTTTCTTTAATTTTCAGTTGGTTAATTTCTATGTTCCCCCACCGCTCTAATCAAGAGCATTTGTACATATAGACCATAGCACATGGATGAAAGTTCAAACCTTGGCTTAGCGCCTTTCCACTGTGTAGCTATATTGCACCTTCTCCTCCTTGTGCCTTTCTTTCCTTTGCGTGACTGTGAATCCCTCCTTTACTACCCATTTCCTTTTGCACCAGTTTCTCACAATATCCTTGCTGTCATCTTGCCACACAGCATCACTTATCATGGCGACAAGCAAGTTGAGCAGTAGCTGGACAGGCAGGAGATCCCGGCATAGGTGCCCGTCGGTAGAGAAAAAATGGATACAACCCACTCTCTATGTTCTTCAAGTATCATTTTCTAATGCTTTGGCACTGGAACTGGGGTGTACCTATTACTCAGTGGTAACTCTTTCGATTAAATTACAGGATTGTTTCTAGAGCATCATTAGATGAAATATTAATCTATGTTATATTGTTCAAGAATAAAACTACTTCGTTTTTAGGAAGTTCCTAGTAAGATTAAACTCTATCTCTGTGCAGTTTGCTATTTAGGGCATTGGACAAAAGGGATTAACAACAAGGAAGAAACAAAATGATAAACAATTTTTTCTCCTCTGAGTTAGCATTTTTCTGTTTCCATTTTAAAGATTCTGTTAACCATGTCAGAACGAGTAACATATGATTTATTAAGCAGTGCATAGTAAAGTATATTACAGCATACAGTTAACAGCTTTACATTGTTAAATATGCATCTACAATCATAACAGTGAGTTTTATTAATGGCAATTATATTGAAGGAACTCAGGTCACTGAATTCCAGAATTCCACATTTTCCTCAGATTTAGTATTATAAATTTATTTTTTAGAGAGGCTCCAAATATTCACATGACATCTCTGAATAGGTACTATATGTGAAATGTAGTAACCTTGATGTTTCCAAACAGTTTTGAAATATTTAGCTATAAATATGAGGGAACTTAAAGATAATAGTTGATCCATTTGGAAACATTAATGACAAATACAAATCAGTCCTCTTCAATCAAATTCAGTCTTTAATTTCTTTTTGACTATGTGAAACAATAGAGTATCTATAACATTGGATTTGACAATTTAATATTTGCAATTTTTTTCTTTTATTAATATGCACAGGATCTGGTTGAGGTGACTGATTTTCAAGTCTAAATAAACCAGTTTCCCATACATTACAACACGGATCAATCAATGTTTCTGTAAAGGACCAAATAGTAAGTATTTTGGCTATGGGGGACATACAGCCTCCGTTAGTATCAATTAACTCTACTTTGTAGCAGGAGAGCAGCCATAGACAATATATGAACAACTGGGTAGGCCATGTTCCAAGGAATGTGCATTTACAAAAGTAGGTAACAGGCTGGATTGGGAGCGTAGGCTGTAGGTTTTTACTTCTGCATCAGAATGTCTGTATTTCTGCTTCTGATCTTAACTCAAATAATTTCCTAACACATAATAGGAATATGTATTTATTCACATAGAATAGTGGTACATTTGTACTCCTGACATCTTACCAGTGTTTGTAGTTGTTTGTGGTTACTTGATCCACTCTTCTCTTCAGTCTTACAAACAGAAATGATAGGCCTAATAGCGTAGTTAAAAGTAGAGAAAAAACCCTGTTTTTCATAATCATTTCCTCTTTCTTAATTTTCTGTATAAAACAGTCTCATAGAAGTCCAAAGCCATTTATGTAATTATGGAACACTAGATTGGAAGGGACTCAGCAGGCATTTTGTCTAAGTTCCTGTTTTGCAGATGAGGATATTATGATAAAGAAATGAAGTGATTGCCCGAATCAATCTAGATAGGGAAAACAAGACATAAGCAATCAGAAGTCTCATTATACAGTTAGTAAAATAGAAGGAATATGTCCCTCCAATTTTTAGCAATGGAAGATGCACATTCACATCCTTAGAAAGTACACCCCTAACTAACTAACTCCTCAGAGATGGAAACCAATTCATTTCTGTAAATCTCTATGGGATCTCTTCAGAGTAAGAGTAAATAGCAATGACCTCTGATCTGTACGCTGGAGAAATGCAGTGGTGTGAACAGGATTGTGTGTGTGTGTGTGTGTGTGTGTGCACGCTGGAGAAATGCAGTGGTGTGAACAGGAGTGTGTGTGTGTGTGTGTGTGTGTGTGTGTGTGTGTGTGTGTGTGTGTGTTTTCCCCTGTGAGCTTGTGGAGATGAGCAGAATGTGTGTGGAATGTAATCTCCAGGAGGGTACCAGAAGCTGGATGTGAGGTTGCTAGGCAATCTTCCCTATTGTTTTGAACAAACTGCACAGGGCTGGCAGCAGCTGTCAGAGTTCCTGGCTCTTAAGAAGAACAGAGCTGAAAAACACAAAGAACAAAGGTCTTCCACAATAAATGGCAATAAATAACAGGAACTTTCTATGCCAGTAATGCAGGCACTTGGATGTTAAAGCAATTAATAAGGTTAACAAACACAAGAGGTCATTTGAATTCTATTTGTTCTCAAATACTTCTCCCACCCCCAGACACTTTTAATTTAAATGGTAAAAGTATCTGAAAGGAGAATGGTAGGCCGCAGTTTTAATAAATTCTTCCATTAAAATAGCCATTCTTGCTTATTTATTTTTATTTTAATCACAGGGAATTTTACCTCAGAGACAGCAGTATAAATCTTAGTCTAAATAAGTTTAAAGACCTTAAGAAAAGCAAATTCGACAAACAATTCACACAACTGTACATTTAGAAAACTACAGGAAGCTGTAGCTTAATTCTGTTTGCTTGTTTTTGTTGTTGTTGTTAATTCTCACCCAACAATTTTATCACTCTCTTATTATCCCTTCATTATGGCATAGGTATTTCCCTTCCCTCTTCCCTCTTTATCACTCAGGCGATTCATCATACAAGGTTACCCATGTAATGGAATTGAATAGACCTGCATGCACATACAAGATCATATACAACTTGAAATCTGAATAACCTCTATGGGTTATAGATGGTCATTTTCTTGGCTGTAACCGTGTACCTTAGTTGTGTGAGCGATGGACATTGGAAGAGGTTGTGGTGCATGAGTCTTGTCAGTACATTGCTTTGCACCTCCTGTTAGGGTGTTCCAAAATTCATGCAAGATTTGCAAATTGAATTGCAAATCTTGCGTGAATTTTGGGACTGTGGTGCATGAGTCTTGCCAGTACATTGCTTTGCACCTTGAATTTTGGGACACCCTGTAGATTCTTGATTTTTAATATTTTGAAAGTAGAGATTTTTTTCCTTAAACATTGAATCATAATCCTGTTGGTTTAATTCCTATCACTGTGTAAATGACTCTGGCCTTCAATTGATTTGTGCTTGAGCATTCATTTCAAAATAATTTGAAAGGTGTAACTCAGACATTTCTGCTAATCAATTTTTTATTGATGTTTCTCTGTCTCTCTTCACATTCCTGTACCTCCCCACCTCCTTTCCACTTTCTCTAAAATACTTTTAAAAAAGCAATGGAAACAATATCCTCTGATGAGGAATAAACAACAAAAGCGTGTATACACATACGTAAGTTTTTTCAAAACAACATTCTTTGTTTTTCCAAGAGTGTGTATGTGTATGCACCTTAACTTTTCATTTTGATGTAAGTAAAGAATTATGGGAAGTTCCAAAGATAGTACATAGCGGTTCCATGTACCCTTAACACATTCCCCCGACAAAGGATTACAGCTTGTGAGAGTATAGCCAGAATCAGAACCAGGAATTTATATTAATGAGACAACGTATGTGTATAGTTATATGCTAATTTAACACACAACACGGTGGGGCAAAAATAGATGTGCAGTAGTTCCTATGGAAAATAATACATAATAATACAAAAATAACTATTTTGTGTCCTCACAACAGTAAACCTATTTTTGCCCCACCCTTTACCAGTATATATAGCTTCTTTTAACCAGCAACTCAATCAAGATGGAAAACTACTCTATCACCACCGAGAACTACTGATGCTCACATTTTACCAGTTCACATGAAGTGTAGAAGATTCTCCTTGTTTTGGGTCCCTTAATCCTCCACTGATAAAAAGATAATTGTCTTAAATACTCCTTTATAGGTATAAAAATCCATGCCAAACAATTTTATGCTTTTTGTTCTGACTATTAAATAAATATAATTGAGAAGAGAAGGAAAATGTGTATAAATTTACTTTTTCCATTATTCTTTCTTCTGGACATAAAATTCAGGATTGATAATTCCGTTCAGCATTTGAACAGTGCTATGTCACCTCTTTTTTGCCTCCATGTTTTTCCAATGAAAAATACACTGTTATTTGAATTTTTTTTCCCCTGTACAAGCAAGGTATAGTTTCTTTCTTGCTATTTTTGAGATTACTTCTTTTTCTTTACTTTTCAACAATTTTATCATGATGTGTTTTGGCGTCACTGCACTATTATTTAGACTAATAGCATCTATATTTACTTTTGAGAAATGATTCATGAAGTCCTAACAGATAGCAAGTAAAAGTCATTAAAAGTGCTAAATTCAGAAAGCATACGGCATGTTACAAAATGCAGGTTTTATCTATTTCTTCTATTCTTAACCCCTTTGTTCCAATTTTGCTTTTAGATCTTTAGAAATTTAAGATAAACACAAAACAGATTACTTCTTTTTTAAAAAAAAATATTTTTATTGATTTCAGAGAGGAACTGAGAGGGAGATAGAGAGAGAAAAATATCAATGATGAGAGAATCATTGATTGGCTGCCTCCTGCACGCCCCACACTGCATGTGCCCTGACCGAGAATCGAACCATGACCTCCTGGTTCATAGGTTGATGCTCAACCACTTTGCTACGCCGGTCAGGCTACTTCTTTGTTACTAACAACACTAATACATAATAGGTTTTCTTATACTTCTAGTGAGCAGTTATTTTTTTAATTTTATTTCAAAACAATCAGCCTGTCAAGTCAGATCATTGGTTTCTTTTCTTTTTTCCCCCTCTGTACCTTTCTTCCAGCACAGAAGAGCAATCAATTCTTAAACACAATGTTTATAGGGTAGAGTGACTTTTTTTAAAGCCTTATTCCACTCTCTCAGAGATTAAATAGATGAAGTAAGGTTCCAAATGTGAGAAATTTTCCTGCAATACGAAGAACTGCCATGTCAATCAGAACAGGCAAACATGGTTTTAAAGTCCATTTGAATAATTCATGCTGGAATGCTTGAAGAATAATCTAAAAATGTATGAACAAACTGTAGTGTTTGTGTAGAAAAAGCACGTTTTATGTAGTAAACATTTTTTCTTCTTGCAGAAAAGCTTTACTATAAACTTAGAATATGTCTAAAACTACTAACCCATTTTATAAAGTCAATGTTTAAAATAGTAAATGGCCAACCCACACTGGTAATTAGTCTGTAAGCAATTATCTTAGCTGCAGCAGTATTATAAGAGTACTTCCATTGATGATAAAGATGAGTACATCCTGGAGTCTGTCAACAAAAGAGAATTTTAATACAGGCAACTGTAATTTTTATATCTGTCATTAGAATTTTACATAATGTCTGAATGCATCACATACTCTT
>NW_006284244.1:2516324-2520818 GCF_000327345.1 Myotis davidii
GCCAAACCGGTTTTGGCCATCACATACTCTTACAGCAATAATTGATCATCTGTAATCCTCATATTCAATTACTAATTTGAGTGTTAAGGTAAAATTTTGAAGAGGTTTCTGGCAATTTCAAGGCCTAGACAATTGAGCTCTGAGAAAGCACTCTGTACTAAGTTTAAAGAATGCATTTTTTCTTCTAAAACTTATGTGTCAAAATTTAATAAATAATTTATTTCAGATGAATGTATTAGAACCTTATTTTTTTCTACATTTTCATCACATTTTTGTCAAGGTGAGGCTAGACAAGAGCATAATGAGAGATAAACACCATGTGTTAAGCATTGTCCTAAGTGTGTTATAAGCAAAAAATCATTTAATTTTCAAGGTTAACTTGTGAGATATATTATCATACTCAGTAACAAAATGAGGGAATTGAGATACCAAGAGATTCTAAAAGCTAATAGGACAATTTTTAAACCCTTAAGTCTCAATGCAGAGCCTATATTTTTAGCCACCAAAGTACAGATATACAAAGGCATATAAACATTGTAACTAGGCAGACCAGGACAAAAACCCTAATTTACCACTTACCAGTTGTACAGTCTTGGCAACTTAACAATTTAATGCCTTTATCTTTAAAATGGAAATAGCCCAACTGGCGTGGCTCAGTGGTTGAGCATCAACCTATTAACCAAGAGGTCAAGGTTCCATTTCCAGTCAGGGCACATGCTCAGGTTGTGGGCTCCATCTTAGAATAAGTTTCTCTCATCATGTTTCTGTCTCTCTCTCCCTTTTTCTCTGAAATCAATAAAAATATATTTAAAAATAAATAAAATGGAAATACATATTTTTATCTTGGAAATTTTTTGTAAAGACTACAGACAAGTTAAAACTTCCAGCACTCCCTAAAAGGTCAATAAATAGTAGCTACTATTACGATATTATAATGTTTTTTTTTCTAAATTTACAAAACTGAATTTTGTTTATTTTCCTCCATTGGGTTGATCAATTATTTTTTTAAGGTTGTGATACATACTCTTTATCCCCAATATAACTTAACATCTTCTCTATCTCTGTGTCTTTATCTCTCTTTTTCTCTTTCTAATTTAATCTTTATCTTCAAGAGTCTTACATTGTCTCTCCAAAAGGCTCATATTTTACATTTGTATGTCATACTTAATCAAAATCTCTCCAATAAAAAATCTATTCTTGTCATCTTAAATGACCTGAAACATGTGACGGTCATTCATCACTTTATGGCTTTGTTCCTGTTGCTTTCTCTGTTTGTAATGTGTGTATCCAGTGTCCACTCTACCTATTCAAATATTTAAACCCAAAGGTGTAGTTGAAATCCTGCTCATTCAACAAAGACTTCCTATCTACTCCACTTGACAATATAAAACTATCCTCTTGTAAAGACCAACAGAAGATCCTTTAAGCCCCATTACCAGGGACAATTGTGCTTCCTCTGAGTAACTGGTTTGCTTTTAACTTATTTGTACTGCCAAGAGCAGAAGAGATTTTTGTGTCTATGTTTACCTTGTTATCAGGAACTCTGGTCCCAAATGTGTGGTCCATTTTAGCAGCTAGAAAATACTTCAAAGCATGTTAATTACTCCCCCTAAATTATATATGAATTAATTTTTCTTACCTGTATTTTCCCATCTTACCAACATGTAAATTTGTATCTTATTTTTTATGTGTTAAATTCTAAAATGTCAATAAAATTTTATCTTACCAAAAAAGTAATCTTACAAAAGAAATTCTTGTAAAAGCATTGAAAAATACAGACAGTAATATAAAACGAATTAAAAATGACCTGTAAATAACCATTCAAAATAACCACTTCAAATACTTGGATCTATCATAATACAGATTTCTATGACATTTGTGCTGATGAGTATTTTAACAGATTTCAAATGTGTTTAAACATAATTTTATATTATATTCAAAAATTAATGTTATATATTTTCCTGTCATTAAACAATATTTGAAAGTATGATATTTAGTGGCTTCAAAATAATATACCTTATAACTGTATTAGCATTTAGTAATTGAAAGATTCCCATACAGTGGGGCATTTATGCTGTGGTCAATGTTAAATACATCACTGATGCAATAAACAGCATTGTGTTAAGTAACTTAATTGTTACATCTTTAACTTCACATTATTAATGTAAATTAAAGAAAGTGAAACTCAGAATTCATAAATTGTGCATATTTATAAAATTATTAATACGTGTAGTCAAATTTCTCTTTGCACAATTCCTCTGTTCATTTGACAATTGTGTGCCTTGTGAGTCTTTTTAAATATATACCATAAGTAGTCTATAAACCATTTTAACATTTTTGGGAAAATACATATAAGTAAATGAATTAATTAAGAAATGAATGAATATATTTCCAATGCAAATTCCTCTTTCCTAAAAATTTTACATAGTGATATATCTATTACAGTATTGCACAGTTTTTTGTTGCTCTTTTTTAATCTTCTTTAAGCACTGATCTCATCTTATCACCTGAAATAAGTTAGAAATCACTTTTAGAATACACTGTATGATGTTTCTTCTAAATCTCTATGTTTTAATCATTTCTGGAAATATTTACTTCTTGACAATATGACTTAACAGATTACAAAATAAATCAAATGTAAAAATAAAAACAAGAAAACAAAAACCCAAGAACCTTTATCCAGAAGTTGTACTAAGTATTGTGGTGAGAATACAAATAACCACAATCTCTCTGGTCCTTCCATGGTAACATCAAGACATCGAGACAATGAAAAATAATAATTTCCCATTTTGTTCTCATCCAAAAATGTTAGACAGTGACTATATCACATATATTCTTTCTAAAATTTGTTTATAACATCTCATGTGTCATGCTTCAGGACATTGAATCCTTACAGTTTCTAAATAACATGAAAATTGGATCATTCAATTGTCAGGTCCCAAACTCTGGGGAACGCAGATGTATATTCTTGAAAGCATTTTACTCAACCAAGAAAAATGCATTGAATCCATAAGAATGATTGAAGAGTCAAATAGCAATGCTGTTTGAGAAGCAGGAACCTGAAATTAAGCCACACCAAACAAACAGTATTGATAGGATTACTGTGAGGTGGAATGAACAAACTCACTAGACTTGATCGCACTGAGTGCCAAGATTATGACCTCTAAATATTTCTTTCCTTCTCATAGGATCTAGGACTCCTGGGAAGCAAAAACAATTTCAGGTTAAGGGCACAACAGATATAAGATGGATCTGAAATAACTTCACATACCAGAGAACAAAGAAGCTTTCAAAGTTCCTAGGATCCTATCTAAAGCACACAAGAGCCAAGGATCCCACTGGACAAAGAGGATATTTGGTTCATCAATAAAATAAAAACAGTGATAGAAATGCATCAAAAAAGAATTAAGACCCCTAGCCAGATTGGCTCAATGGATAGGGAATCGGCCCATGATGGAAGGGTCCTGGTTTTGATTCCTGTCAAAGGCATGTACCTTGGTTGCTGGCTTGATCCCAGCCCGGGGCGGTGGGGGTGGGGGGGTCAACCAATCCAGGTGACTCTCTCACATCGATGTTTCTCTCTGTCTCTCCCCCTCCATTCCACTCTCTCTAAAAATCAATGGAAACACATCCTTGGGTGAGAATTAACAGCAACAAAAACAAGCAAACAGAATTAAGATACAGCTTTCTGTAGTTTTCTAAATGTATTGTCCCTCATCCATCCACTTCTCATTTTCTAAAACTAACTGCTCTTCTCTGAGGTCATTCCCTTAACTACTCTATCTGCTCTTCTATGATGCTTTATGTCTATTCACTATAATTTGGAGGGCCTGAAAAATCGGTAAAGACAGCCCATGCATTTAATCTCCCATGTTTAACCATATGAAGCCTCAGAGTTACTCTTAAGATATTTTTAGGAAAGCATGCACACAGAGAGACACAATCTGCTCTTCCAGACCAAAATAATGTCAAAATTAGGTTGAGCTCTCTTTGCAAAAAGTGATCTTCTCTCCCTTGCATCAACTTCATTTTTTCTCCTACACTTATTTTCATTCTTCATCTGAACAAAAAGAATAAAAGAATTTGACTACATTATAGAAATTTGTTTCCTGATTTATATCTGTAAAGAGAGTTATGTTATTTTCTGTGTTTTCTTTTCTTACTGCGGAAGTTGAGCAGTGGTTTCTATTAGAATGTCTCAGGTGCTGTTCTGTGCAGAGAAAATTAGACTACACATCTACCTTGCTCTTCAAAATGCTTTAATTGCATATTATCTGAAGTCCTATTCACCCATATTAGTAATACACATCATAACCTGATTAGAAGTTATTCACCATCTGGGACAAAAATGAAACTGACAGTAGTATAGAGGAAAGACATTGGAGAATAGTATAGAAAACACTGAACCTGAATTCTAATACTGACTCTATTTTAACTGCAGTTTTAGTGAAGCATTTAACTTTGTAAATATATTTCTTTATGTATAAAATTGCA
>NW_006284244.1:2521227-2540225 GCF_000327345.1 Myotis davidii
TTCAAAATACAAGAAAAATACAGAAAAATACAACTTCTGAAATAAATACAAGCATTTTTGGTGCAAACATCTAAAAGCAAGTGTGCACACGTGTGCGCGCGCGCACACACACACACACAACAAAGGCATAAATGATACCTTTGCATGACTGTGTGATGCAGAACTTAGAATGTCTAGATAGAACTATCTAGAATCAATTCAATTTTACTCAAAAACAAATATCATGTGAACATAGATGGTTTTACAGCTGAGTATACTCTCAGGGCTTCAGAGTATAGATAAACATCTACATGAAAAGTTTGTTCTCCTGTTGTTATTATTACTGAAATGTAATATATTATTGGCTAATTGTTTGTTGCTATTGTTATTTTTTTTGGATTTCTCAAAGGCAGATGGGTTTTATTTTTTAAAAAAATTTTAATGCTAAATAGAAAAAGCAAACTACCAAAACAAAATGTGCTGAAAGAAATGGAAGAAAGAAACCATTTGACTTTCTCAACCAAAATAATGTTCCAAAAAAGGGAATATGCTTGAGATTTTCATGGTTTTATTAAAATTGTTAGAAAAACTAATTTTATGATGAGCTATAAATTTTAACAAATTATAAAAAATAAATCATCTAGTTTATATTTTATAACAGTGGAATTAAACCAGTGATGGCGAACCTTTTGAGCTCGGCGTGTCAGCATTTTGAAAAACTCTAACTTAACTCTGGTGCTGTGTCACACATAGAAATTTTTTGATATTTGCAACCATAGTAGAACAAAGAATTATATTTTTGATATGTATTTTATATATTTAAATGACATTTATCAAAGAAAAATCAACCAAAAAAATGAGTTTGCGTGTCACCTCTGACACGCATGTCATAGGTTCGCCATCACTGAATTAAACTATAAATGTTTAACAGAACAAGACTAACAAATACAAAGATAATTCTAAGTATAAAATCCCTAACTTCCTGAAAATTGAACAACATTCTTAAATAATTCACTAACGATTAGATAAAAAATAAATTAGAAAATGTTTGAACCCCACCATGAAGAAAATAAAACACAACAAAAACATCCTCATCTACATCAGTGTTAGAGGAAGATTTTTATCTTTGCATCCATATATTAGTAAACAAGACTGAAAATCAATGAACTAAGCTTCCAACTAAATAAGTTAGAAAAAGAACATGAAATTAAATCCAAATAAAAAGAAGAAATGGAAAAGAGAACAAACATACAGTAAATCACCAAAAAGAATAAAAGTTTGTTCTTTGACAAAATCAATCAAAATTGACAAACCCCTTGTTAATTAAGAAGAAAAGGGGAAAAACACAAATTGCCTATGACAAGAATGAGAAAGGGGAAACATTACAATCTTCCATTAAAAAAGCTAATAAGTGGATATTCTGAATGAAGTGTGGCCAATTTGGCAATTTGCATGAAATGCATTCATTTAAAAAATATAATTTACCAAAACTGACAGAAAAAGAATAGAAAATTTGATTCATTCATCATCTTTAATAGCTATCAAAACATTAAAGATATAGAAAACATTCTGACTACGAAACTACCAGATAAGGTGGCTTCAGCGATGAATTCCACTTAATATTTATGGAAGAAATAGCCCATCTTATATACAATCTTTTAGAAAATACAACAAAAGAAAATGTACACCAAGATTTTTAGGATCCAGCATAACCTTGACATACAAAGTTTACAAAATCATTACAAAGAAGAAAAGTTATAATTGAATTCTTGTCACAAGCAAAGGTGAAAAATTTTATACTTAGTATTAACCAAATTTGGCCATTATGGAAAGGATAATAAACCATGATTAATAAGGCAAATATACAAACTAGGTTAAATATTTTAAAATATCTAAGTATAATTAACTACATTAACAGAAAAAAAAGGAGAAAGTTACAGGATCATCTCAATAGATTCAGAAAAGGCATTTTATTTCCCTTAATACATGTTTATTATAAACTTTCAACACATTAGGAATAAAAGTAGAGTTTCTTAACTGATAGGGAATATCTGCCATGAAATTGATGGTAAAGATCATTTTATTATTTTATAATAAAATATTTAGACTTTTTACCTGAAAATGGGAAAGAATATTAAGGCTGTCTTCTATAATCATCATTATTTAACATGTCAATAAAATAAAAAATACATGGAAAGGAAGAAATAAAAGTGTCCTTATTTTGAAGACAATGTGAATTATTATACAGGAAATCTACAAACTATTAAAATTAACTGGTAAATTTAACAAGGTTGTTAAATAAAATCATCAATGTATGAAAATCATTTAAATTTCTCTAAATTCCAATAACAAAAAAAGAAAAAGAGAGCTAAAATATACCAGCTATCAAAGCATCTATAAAAGTGAAATAACATTTCTATATTAAAAAGTACAAAATAATAAAAATTAAAGAAATTCTAAATAGATGGAATGACATACTATGCTAATGGCTCAAAAGTTTTATTGTAAAGGTAGCATTTCTTCCTTGATTGAATGTGATTTCAAAATAATACATAGTTGTTTTTTTTGTCTTATTTTGTTTTTTAAATTGATAAAATGATTTAAAAACTCATGAGAAAGGAAAAGGCCTACCAATAACCAAGGCAATCTGATGAAAACAAGAAGGGTGTAAACTGATGGCTGTAAGACCTATTATAAAGCTGTCATGATTAAAAAGTTGTGATTTCAGTACAGTGATGAAAAGATGGACCAATGGAACAGAATGAAGTCCAGAAATAGACAGCATATGCATGGTCATCTAATTTATGACAAATGTTACACTGCAGTCACCTGAAGAAAAGATTGACATTTCAATAAGTAGTACTGAGTTGGCTAGAAATGCATGTGGGCAAAGAATTTTTGCCTGCATTCAATTCACAAAGATCAATTTCAAGTGGAGTACAGATTGAAAAGCGAATAGCAAACAAGTTATTGGAGGAAAGGGGGAAAATATAGGACACTGTCATCACTTTTTGTGAGGCCAACCATTTCTTAAATGGATCACAGAAAGCACTAGCAAGAGAACGAACAATGGATAAATTTGACTACAAAAAATTAATGAATTATTTATCAAAAATAAACTAGGGGAACAAAAGGCATATTAACAGATTCTGAGGATGCATTACATGCATTTGACTTAAGATTCATATCCAGAATATATAAATAATATTTACAGGTCAATTAGGAAACACACTAGAAAAATGAGCTAAACATTTGAACAGAGACTTCATAAAGAGAATAACAAATGGAAAAAAAATCGAAAATTTTCTTTTAATCAACAAGAAAATGCAAATTAAAATTATAGTGCCTTAAAACAAACTTCAAAATGACTGAAGAGAAAAAAAAAAAGTTTAAATACCAAATGCTACCAGGAATTTCAAGCGAAGCAACAAGATTTCTCTCCCAGTGCTATGAGTTAATTTGGTACATTCATATTAGAAATTGTTGGTAGCATCTAGTAAAAGTAGTGAATACCTATGGCTCAGCAGCCACTCAGGTCTATATCATCCATAAAAATGCATGGAAAGGTAGTTGAGATTCTGAGGAACGATGGATACTGTTATGCCTGTTGTACTAGTACATCATCATTCTTCCCATAGGATTCAAAGACTGTACCTTTTGTCACACTTGTTAGTAAGGAGCTATTTTGTTTTCTCCCTATAATCTAGATAGAATTGCTTGTATTCCAATGTAATTAGAGAAGCAGTTAAAATTGAAATTGACTGAGCTAGTGCAGGCAATCTAGGCTATTTTTAAGAGTATTTTCTCATAAACTGAAGAACAACAGGCTTGTTATTCATTTACTAGCATCAAGTACGTTCCTGTGCTATGTGACAGGAATTCCTCCAGCTCAGTGTTTTTGGGGGACTTTTGTGGTCTCAAAATTGCAAGTTGCAGTAATTCATAAGTGGCAGTGGTATTGACACAAAAGCACTAACGGGAAGTTTTGAAACACTGATACGTTGAGATGTTCACCTGTGTAAACTATTGTTGTTGCCAATTGTTTTGAATGATTACCATCAGAAGAACGGCCATGATTAATTTGGTGCCACATTCTTGTCCTCTAAAAATGTAGCTTTAATTGAATTAGGCTAAGTCATACTTTCACTTTATGGAAAAGGATATTGAATCTCAGTAATCAGCTTATTCAAAGTCACCTAGAGATTTTATGGCACAGCTTTATCCAGTGTACTGAAATTGACATTTCTGAACCATACACACATATAGCATGTATACTCCAATTCATTATCCGTGTAACAAGGGGTTTCAAACATGTTTTTTTTGTTTTAGTCAGTACTGCGTGCAGATGTTAGCCCAGGGATTTACTGACTGGAAGAATTTGTACTATCTGTTTAACCTTTCTATGCCTCAGTTTCCTTATTTGTCAAATAGGGCTATTAACTGACAATATTGTATAAATGTGTAAATGAGTTTGTATATACAGCATGTCCCCCCAAAATGTATACACACTTTAACAGCAGATACCTCAATATTGAAAATGAAATATATTTTAATAAACTCTGCCTTTATAGTTATTCAAAGTGTGTGTATATACCGTTTTGGGGGGACACCATAAATAATGTGTTTAGTTTATGTGCAATTATTCCTTTTGTTTGAGATTAGTTCATTCATATTTCACTATAATTTTTATTTTCATGATATATTAATTTAGAGATGTAGAGGATTAAATATTAGATCACTAAGAAATAATAATATGCAAATAAATATTTTCATGAAATATATGTATATACAATTAGTCCTATAACTTTTCAAGATACAACATATTCCTCTTTTCTTTTTCAAGAGAAATGAGCCTAACCCTCACTGAACAGGGCTAGTTCATTATAATTCTTTTGTTAATTAAATAAGCATTGAAATGATAGTAAAGGATGAGTAACACAAACAAAAGAAAAGAAAACAGCATAGTCCTATAATGTAAACTAGATTCTGAGAGCAATCCAATGTTATGGGTAAAATACTTTGGGTTAAGGATAATAGGTATTTATTTCTTTTACAAATTATAAGTACATTGGAATTAGCGAAACCTTTAAATTAGAAATTGTTTTGGCCAATTCTACATTTGCTATTGGTCTCACTAAGATATTTTATAATGCCTGCCTTTTTCTTTGTTAATATCACACATTAAAACATTTTCATATTTAGAGTTAATGAATTAAGAATAAAAATCTAACCAACTTTAAAATTGAGAGATTACTGAGTAGGGAAATTACACAAATAACATCCAGTCTTTTTGTTCTAAGTCAGTAGCCAAAGTTTGGGAGGGTATGCTATTGCTACAGCCTTTGAATAAAACACCCTAGAATGCCAAGATCAACTGCCAGAAAAAGAAAGCAAATAATAATACCAAACATCAAAAGCTACTTTTCACGGTTCTACCCTGAAATAGAGGATTATAAAAACATGACTTGTTATAGTCATAACAAAACCCAAAAGTTTTGTGTCAAGGCAGGAACAGTTCTGAGCCTTTTTAAATTCCAGCTCAAATGGGATCCCTGATTAAAATGTTTAAAAGAAAAGAGGAATAGGTATGAGATGCCAGGATTAAGGATAATTGCAGGTGAAAATCCCACATTTGGACCATAATTCAACAAACACTTTTATTATACTAGCTTCAAGGTGTTATTCTTGTGTGGCTTTTAAGTAGTATAACATTTAGCTGAGTCTCTCCTAAGTACGCATCTCTGAATTTAGAATATGAATAAGAGAATTGTTTTCAATCATCACTAACATCTGTTTTCTACTCAGAGCGGTACAGAGAAAAGGTGTGGGTTTCATTAACAGTCCCACATATTTTCTAAACCAGAATAGTTTACTCATTTTGAAAAACAGGGTCTTTAAAAAAATTTATAAATTAGGATTAAATATACGAGCCCTCACCATTATGTATGTTGTGAGAATCATTTTAGAATTAGCCTATGTGTATAAGTGCCTTTTCAAAAATAAGTTTTCATAAAATGTACAGTATTATTTTTATTAAAGGTATAGGATTTGCAAGATTTGGCCCTAGAAATAAGGCTCAAGTGTTATGAATAGTTTGTCTCCTGTAATGAATGAAACAATGTTCTCAGAAGGCCACAGTTTTCTGAAGGAAAATACCATTAAAGCATTAGCCAATTTACACTGTGGATTTGATGAGATTATTTATAAGCTCTTAATTTTCAGTAAGAAATTTGGAACAACATAGTGATTTCAGGGCAGGAAACTCGCTTAGAATTTTCAGTTTTTAAGTAGCAAGCCCTCTATATATATTTCCTGTCATGTAACTGAAGGCTAGTTGAAGAAAATTCAAATGAAGTACTTAAATAGTCTTAAGCATGGGAATTTGAATTGTTTTTTCTTACTTGACATAATCATAATTCATATTTTCATAAATGAAATATGTTTTTACATGTTTTTATCAGTGACTGATACTTAAGACTAAGTTACAGCTCTGTTTTAAACATATATATTTTTGCTTGCTTATTTCTTGTTTTTTAAATATGTTTTATTGATTTTTTTAGAGGAGGAAGGTAGGAGAGAGAACCATCAATTGGCTGCCTCCGGAATGCCCCCTACTGCGGATCAAGCCCGTAACTGGGGCATGTGCCCTGACCCAGAATGAAACTGGTGACCTTCTAGTGAGAGGGATGATGCTCAAGGTCATAAGTGGACCTTCAACCACTAAGCCACACCTGCCAGGGGGCATTACGATTTTAACATATGAATTGAGGGTGGAAGGGACATAAACATTCAGACGTTAGCAACAACTCTGTTTTTGCTGTTTATATTCTCTGAGGATATAGACAAAAAATCACACAATTAATTAAATATATAAATAAATCAGATGGTGTTTTATGAGCCACTAAATATCATAGAAAGCAAAAATGTGTATACACACTTTGAATGATTACAAAGGCAGTGTTTATTAAAATACATTTCATTTTCAAATTTATTCAGAAGTGAATAATTTATTTTGACAATGCCTATTTTCAAACCAATGACAGTTCTGGTCTAGGTTCTGCTGATAATGTGAAGCAATGGAATCACAAACATTAAGAATCATTTCCTTTAGTATCTGTGTGCCCTCAATCCATCGACTGTTGGACTGTTGCCTGTTTTGTCCAGTAAACTTTATCTTTTATGTACCCCCATAAAAAACAGTCTAGTGGCACTTTAGGATAAATTTTCCTTGCTTAAAGCTTAGTCTGGCTTCACCCATTATTTCACATCAGTTAAACCTGAAAAGGAGTGAAAAGTGAGTGAGTTATCAGATGTTAAAGTGTGCATCTATTTTTGGGGGACACACTTTATATATACAACAGCGAGCTATATCTTGATTTGAAAGAACTGGGGTATGAAATGGGCTACAGTTAAAAATATATGGGAGCCCTCATTGGAAGGGTAAGATTTAAGCAAATACTTAAAAGACACGAGACAGCCAGAGAAAGTCATTTCAGGTAGAAGAAATGGCAGTGCAAGTGCTTGAAGCCAAGAAGAGCACAGGTAAAGCTGGAGGAATTACCAGGAAATCAGTGTGGCTGGAATGGAGCGAGTGTCTGGGAGAGAAGTGCGTGAAGTCAGGGAGTTAACTGGATCGTGTTGGTGCCTGGAGGCTGCTGTAAATGATTTGGTTTTAGTTTAAGATGAGGGGCCATTGCAGAGTTTGATCCAGGGACTGAGAATGTATCATTATCCTCCTAAGATTCAGGGACTCAGCACTTAAACCACAGTTGGCATATAAAAAACAGATCCCCTATATTTCCTAATAGTTATGAGAGCTTTATTTTTAAATTGATAAATTTTATTTTAATTGGGTTCCTTCATTCCCTGCACTTTTCAGTAAAATATATTTTAAAAGGAACAATTCAGAATCAAAACTGATATTCACAAAACACAAAATATATGGATTTTATTATCACAATTAATGTGATAGTTGAGTTAAAATTTTGTTTGTCATGTAATCTCTGCTCATGAATTTATACTTTTTGTTTATACTACACTTCATTTACACTTTTTAAATATCTGCTCTAAAATATACTAGACTACATATAACATGTTTAACTACTTGGATGCAAATAAGTTAAATATTCATAAATATATAGCTTTATCTTTTAATCACAGCTGGATTAGGGTAGTGACTTGAAATGTTGGCTATGCAACTAACTCCTCTTTTCTTTTTTCTTCCCTATGAAAAATTGATTTGAGTTAGAAACTTATTGCCATGGACAACATGGATTTATGCTCAAGTAAGAGGACTTCGGCTTTGAGACACTCAGTTATTTGTCTTGATTGCATGGAAACTGGGGCTTGAACAATAGCAAAATATAATTTGGGAAAAGGATCAGATTTCCTAGAAGTACAGTGCGGAAGCCACTTCAGCACATTTTCTACATTAGTTCTCTTCTATACCTTAAACTGATCATTATAACTCAACGACTACTCAAGAGCTACACATAATCTCCGTTCACACTGTACCTTAGAGTTTAAAATACAAGTATCGCTTGTTTTCTGCTTCACAGACAAAAATTGCTCAACTTCCTTTAGCATTTAATCTAGACTCAGAGTGCTCCTGGAAGTTTGCGAGACTAACTGACCCTGCCCTTCATTTAAAATAGACACTTAGAGAAACTAAAGGGCATGCCCAAAGCCTCACAGCTAAGTAAATGGAGTTTGTATTCAAGTTTTCAGACACATCACTGCATTCTGAGAAAGACTTCTCTTTGCCCAGGGGTAAGAAATCAATTCTTACTTTAGTTAGAAGTGGTCTGCTACAGTTGCTGAAAGTATAATGCGGATTTTATTATAAAACTTAAATGACGTGATTGTGAAAGGAAATCTGAAGGTTTAGAGTGGGGAAAGTAAAAATCGACATGATTCATAAAAGAGTACCTTGGAAGTGGTTAAATCTGCTAACCAAACTGGAAATCCCTTAGTGACTCAGGGCCTACTACTCATCCGTGCTTGACAAATTGGTAGAGAATTGAAGGCTTGCCTCAGACAGGAAATTGGAATTTAGTGGGCAGCTTAGTTGGAGAGGACAACTTTGTAAGGGAAAGGATAAGATGGCCCTCGTGTCCGGAAACTGACATGAGCTTTAGTCTCCAAGGAAAAGGTCATGCACGATGGAAACCATGTTGCCAGGGATGTGACCAAGATGAGATGCTGGCCCAGAAAAAAGGTCAAGGAATTAGGTGTTAACAAAGACAGGAAATCCCACAGACAGGAACAGAGTGTGATTAATTTTAAAATGATGTTCTTATTGACTCTTAAATTATCTAACAATTTAAATTATCTTATGATAAAATTCAAGCATAATGGTTTCTAAGTAGAGCATATGTCTTACATCAAGGATGTATATGGTTTATTTGGTAGTCAAAATGATGGAGGAGGGTATTGTAGGTTTTTAGTAGCCAAAAGCCAGGGATGCTAAATATCCTGCAATATTACAAACACAAAGCATCATCCCATCCACAATGTTATCAATACCCCATTAAGAAACAATGAGGCAATTCAAAAGAGATGTTGGAAAAGTTCTGGAATATTTCCTTTATGGGGGAACCAAAGAATCTGAAATAGGAATTCAAGGATCTTAATCACTTCAGACAGGTATAATGGCTAGCCGAAAACAACAAATTAGTCAACTAGGAGTTGTAGAATGTGGCAATACCATGATGTGACAAAGGAAGGACGTTTTCCCTGCTGATATCCTAACATTTTTCCCAGATTAACTTCAAAGGTACAGAGGAATAAGTATCAAAGTATTCTGTTTCAAGTGTCCTGTGATGGTGTTTAATACCTATAATGTGTAAGGAAAGCTTGAGGTGTTTGGTGGAACGTTGTTATAAGAACAAATCTGAATCCAAAACAATGACCAGATATCTCCATCTCTGACCTGACCAGAGCAGACACCTTCAATCAGTCAAAGATCTTGTATAATCCAGTTTAATCCCACATGTTTGAGAAGTGGCTTTAGTTATTCTATTTGCTTCAAGTATTGCTTTAAATCTCAGAATAAAATAATAAGGTCACAAAAATGCCACACCACCTTTGGAAATGATACTGAATTAAGGGGTTCCTTAAAGCCTAATAAAATGTGAACAGAAGTTTTCAGCAAATAACGTAAAGATTTATTTAAGGAAATGGTGCCAATTCCAGAAGCACAGGTGAACAAGTATCTAAAACTAGCTTCCCAATGGTTCGTAGGGGTTAGATTATCTATACTAATAAAAAGGTAATATGCTAATTAGACCGGACATCCATCCGGATGTCCTTCTGGACAAAGCCACAGTGGCAGGGGCCAAGGCAGAGGCAGTGGGGGGTGATCAGGCCAGCAGGGAGGGCAGTTAGGGTCATTGAGAGAGGGTTGAACCAGCAGTCGGACATCCCCTGAGGAGTCCCGGATTGGAGTGGGTGCAGGCTGGGCTGAGGGACCCAACCTCCCTGCATGCATTTTGTGCCCTGGGCCTCTGATATATAAGAAAATTCATTAATCATAGTTACTGCTGGAGTTGGGGTCATGGGCTCTAATAGTTGGCTGCAGTCATAGTAGGAAAGTAGATCATTGTGTCAGGTCCTAATGTCAGCCATGGCATCATTTTGTCTAATTTCAGGAGGGCCTGTTCTGTAAGGTTGCTGTACTTTCATGGGTCCAGGCTGAAACACAGCTGAGGTCTAGATATTATTTTTAGTTGGACTGAAACTCTGCTTCCATGGTCAACAGACCCAAAACGTTGTTCCTAAGTTTGTTAGATGCTGACCAGAACCTAACTGTCCTAATGGCTTAATAATTAAGGGATCGGATATACAAGAAAGGAGGGAGGGAGGTGAGGCAGGTTGCTGGAGAATTCCAGTTTGAATCAAAAAGAAATAAAGGAAAAAAGTTAATGTTAAAGAAATGAAGTTTCTGTGCAGTTACAAACTTATAAATTATATTATGATTGATAACAAGCTTATTAATTTTTCAGTCTATAAATTTTCTTATCATAGTTGTTATCTGAAATTGATAATATAGGCAGGGGAAAAGGTAAGAGTAGCTTACATATTTACATGTTCAAAAGAGAAAAAGATTATACTTTGCTTTGGTAATTAAAATCCCTTTGTTTTACCCCCCAAAATACAATAAAAATAAAATAAAATAAAGAAAATACATATATTGAATATAAGAAAATGAAATAAAATCTCATTCATTCACATGCCATTTATTTTAAAATTTATTTTCTTTATTCTGTCTTTGCCTATGTATTGATAAAAAGTATCATTTCCACAGAAATATTTAGAGGCATTTTATTATCTATGACCTCATTGTCTGTTATTTTCTTGCATATTTACTTGAAATTTTTCCAAAAAAGGCTCTGCTACTTAAAATGTTGTTTAAAAGAAGGAAGTAAAACTTCTTACTGTACCAGTGTCCATTTTCACAAGTGAGTGTCTGTCAACCTTACCAAAGACCTTATAATAAACCTGAAATAGATATTCCTTACAGATTCAATGAATAACTAATGGTTAGGTTATAACACAATTTGCCAAGATATTAAGTACCACAGGTCTTAATTGTCAAAAATATGCTGACTACTAGAGTGATCTGTCCATATTAAAGAAGAAATTCACTCCATAAAGGCGAGAGTAAAAAATTTACTATAAATACCTTCTCAAGTATTCAAAGAAGAATCAAGTTATTTCACATCATTGAGAAATGTTTCTCAAATTTGTTTTAAAGCATTATCTCCATCAGGGGTGTGTGCTAAGCCACATTCCAATTCCCTCCCCTGGAGTCTGTGATTTAGTACCTCTTATGTGTGGGTATATGTGGAACTGTGTCCAGGTCATTATTCAAGGCAGGCATAAGGAACACTGTGAAGGATGCTACTATAGGACATTTTTAAGTTAGAGCTTAATCTACACCAGTTATATTAGCAGAGAAAATTTAAAACAAGGAGTTATTAGATATGAAAATTACTAGGTATGGAACACTGTAGGCAAAAAAAAAAAGAGTAGTAAGTTGTGTAAGAAGTCTCCATGACCACCCCTAGATTTGCTGAAAGGACTCACACAACTCAGCATATAGTCATATTCATGGCCACAGTGTATTACAGCAATGAGCTATGAGATTAGCAAAAGGAGAAGGAATGTAGGTGAAATCTGGAGGAAACCAGATTCGAGCTTCCAGACGTCCTCTTCCAGTGGCATCACTCAGAATGCTCTCAACTCCCTCAGCAGTGATTTGTGGCAACACATGTGGAATGTCCTTTCTCGAGGATCTCATTAGACACTCAGTACTCAGGTTTTATTGGGAGCAGTCACACAGGCACTCCCTCCTCTCATATACCAAACTTCTAGACTCCCAGAAAGAAAGAAGGTGCTTGATAGAAACCAGTGTTTGCACAATTAATCATTCGTATCAGGGTATGGTGGGAACCTTCTCAAAATCTAAGTTCCCAGGCAACAGTCCAGGGCCAATCTTGTGAGCTGGACTTTCTAAGGATGGCAATCTGAGATGTGTTATGTTAACTCTTTTCCACAAAAGGCGTCAGAGATAGTGACTGCAGGAAAAAAGTTACCACCCCTAAAGTTGGAGAAACAATAAAAAGAGGTTGGCATTATTAAAATTTTAAAATTAGAGGGGAGTGGCTTCATGAGTAAAACCAAGACCTCTGAATAGGGGGTGGGGCTCCACTGGCCTTAGTGTCTCTGAGTCAGGGGCAGAGCTGTGCAGCTGGAAGACAAACATCTGGCAGGGGCAGTGGTACCAGATGGATGATGCTGTCCTCTGGAAGGGGCTTCATGAACTGGGTCAGCAAGTGATGAAAAACTTCAATCTGGAAAATCCTCTGATTCTGGAACAAACTGCCCCTGCCAAGGACAGGACAGAGTCGAGCTATGCTAACAGGCACAGAAAATCAGCTGTTGAGCAAGAAGAAACAAGTTCTTTCATTAGCTTTTTAGATGCTCCCCTCCCCCTCTAGCGTCCTCTTTTGGCAGAGCCTAACGGGAGCACTGGCAAGGAGAACAGTTTGCATTTTCAGCCCTGATGTCACTGCAGTCTGGAAAGGTGGACCTGGAGCTCAGGATAAATAACTAAGGAGCCAGCACAAGGCTTTATAACGTTCTCCAGACTGTTCTATGAAAACCTAAAAGGTTTATGTGAGATAAATGATCCATTCTAAGATTGCAGCCAGAGACATGTAAAGTGTTATCCTGTGGGAATATTTGCAATGGTAGCATACACTTCCTACAGTGCTCTGTAAATTACAAAGTCAGCCTCCTGTGAAAAGTATCATATCTGTGCGGACCAGAAAAGTGGGCTGTTTCCATAAGGTGGCTTCTGATCCGCTTCCATGGGAAGTTCATTGAGAAGGTCCCCAGTGAGACCTTTTCCTGGGCTGGAGGTGCTGCTCTCCTCTGTGTGGTCTTCTCTTCCACTGCTGGGAGGTAGGTATGGGAGTCATGCGGTGATCACATAGACACATCCAGTAAAATGTTCTATCTTTAATTTCTTACCTGATATTGCTATGTGTTTGAATGTTATAGCCTGTATTTCTTTTAGTAAAACTATGCAACCTGCCCTGGCTGGTTTGGCTCAGTGGATAGAGCGTGGGCCTGCGGACTGAAGGGTCCCAGGTTAGATTCTGGCAAGGGCATGTACCTTGGTTGCTGGCACATCCCCAATAGGGAGTGTGCAGAAGGCAGCTGATTGTTGTTTCTCTCTCATCGATGTTTCTGGCTCTCTATCCCTCTCCCTTCCTCTCTGTAAAAAATCAATAAAATATATTTTAAAAAAATAACAATGCAATTACTCCTTCTATCCCTTGGGTTACTGTCACATAAGTCTTTTGAAACCTATTAACTTCACTCTGGTTACTTCTTATCTGCATAGAAGAAAAAAATTATTCTGGGTTGAATTCAGTCCAGGTAGCAGTATGCAAAAATATATAAAAATAATATTACGCATTGATCTCTTAGCATGAGCCAGACATTCTCTCAAGTCCTTATGTATTATCACTTTTGTCTATGAAAATTCTATAGTGAGGCTATTATTTTCCATTTTATAGACAGAACAACTAAACTTGCTCAGAGAACTATAACACTTATGGTTTTTATAGTAGGCCACACGGCACCCAATTAAACTTCTAATTTCCTTTCTTAAACTTTATACTCAATCTAACAATGAGTGTTGGTTTAGCAAACTGAGTCCTGGAATAGAATAGGAGTCACATTTAACTAATCTCTGCCTTCCTTTTGCCAATCACAGATTAGGCTACCATTTGCTTCTCTTAAAAAAAATTAGCATAGACAACTTCTAAGGAAAACAATGAGATCCAGTGGAAATATTAAGAACCTTGTGATCAGACATATAAAATTTTAAATACAAGCTTCATTTTTGTTATCTGAATGAGTTTAGAAATTTGTAAGCCATTTTTTCCAACTGTAAAACTGAAATAATACCTAATTCAAAGAAATTATTCTGAGTTAAAATTGTGCATGCAAAGAGCTGGCTACATCTCATCTAATTTGTAGAACAGACTCAATAAATTCCCTGTAAAATTTTAATAATATGCTCAAAATTTTCTGTCACTTGTAAAATTGCTTTTGACTATTTGATGAATAAATACTTCTCTTTATTCCAATTGTAAATTTGAATTCTAAATTCAAACATATTTCTAGATCCTTACTTTTGCTTCCTGTCTCATTCTTCCAAGATTTGAGGCATTAAAAATAAAGCATAAATAAAAACAGACCATATCCATCATGTACTGCATTTTTGCCTAGTTTGACTAGCTATTTCATCCCTCACATTTTTTTCATAAGGAGTTGAGATACTTTATTTTAGTTTTAAAGCCATTACTCTAGGTCAAATCTAAAAATAATTCTGTATAATTGAACTCTAACTCACTTAAAGTGTCTCTCCTCTTTTTCTTTAAGGCAGCAGGTATTTTTCTCCATTGTTATATGCATCAAGGACAATATGGCTTTACTACTAAATTTCAGAAAGCACTGAAAATGTATACTGTGGAAGTAAGAGAGCATTGTGAAACCCTGGTAATATGTGAGTTATTTCATAATTGAAATTCCAAAAGAGTTTTCATCATTAAAGTAAAAACTTTGAATAATATATAGTTAATTGAGTTAAGTCATTTTCTTGGGCCGGTAATCATTACTTATTATTTATATGTTATTTATTTTTATCTATGACATTAGTTAGGTTTATCATGGATTTCCTCTCCAATTGAGACTCTGCTTTCCATGATTAAGTCCCACAGCCTGTTAATAAAGATTTACTCATCACATAGTCAATAGTAATTTTACAAGTAAATGAAAAAATTAGCATGTAGTTAAGACTTTACAGGAAAATTTATTGAATCAGATCACAAATTAATTAAGTCAAGATGGATTTTTCCAAAGGATGGGTTTATCAAAGGCGATCATATATACTAATAACAAATGAACAATGAAAAGTTAAAAAGTCTACTAATATAGATTCATCTTTTCTATTGGAGATAAAATCAACAGGCATAAAATTAGAATTATGCATCAGTACAATAGAAGTTAACAAAATAAGGTCCAACTATCAGAGACTAAGCAAACTAAAGTAGGCATTAAATCACATATGTGTAGAGCAATCCTCCAGAGAAAGTCTCCTCTATGCAGTGATTCATATAGAATCCCTTATCTAAGGCAGTGCTGCCTCATCCTCAGGTCCAGGGGAGAAGACAATTTGGAGAGTGTAGCATGCAAGTTCTTAAACGTCCTAGCCTAGAAGTGATGCACATCACTTTTGTTCACTTTCCATTCACTAGAACTAGTCAACACTCTCACTTCCTTGAAACTGAATGCACATAGTTTAGATAAAAATTTAGGTTTTTCTTCTCCTTTTATAGTTTACTGTTCAGAGAGATATCTCCACCTACCAGTTCTTCAACAAACAATGTAGCTTTCAGACAATTTGTTGGCCTCATTCTTGATTCAAGCCAAATGGTTCATAGGCTTCATGCTTGGTCTAAAGGTACGAAACACTCTAGTTTGACCTTGAACTACATTTTCATGGCTATTCCTGGCTGAGGCAAAATTAGAGACTTATAGAAATTTAATAGATGGTAGCCAAGTGTGCAGCTGCTGCATCTTGACTTTTCATTCTGCAGGTACATGCATAGTATTTGGTGCTTTTTAAAATTAAGTGGGCTGGGGGTCTCAGTGACCTAGATTGTTTAGTTACCATGCTTTCAATTTCAATTTATCTTGAAATAGCTAGTTATTATAACTAGTAATTTATGTTTACAAATGTTTGATATACATTGTTTTTAATGGTGTTGATGACATTTTTTGCTATCTGCATTATGTAGATGAAAAAACTGAAACAATATGAATAGATTTTCTCAAGAAAACAAAATTTTGTTTTCTCAAGAAAACAAAATTAAGTGTTTTCTCTCTGAGTTCAAATCTATGTCCTTTCCATGAAACAACTTGCATTTAGTAGGTGTTCAGTCCATCCTATATAATAAAAGGCTAATATGCAATAGATCAAATAGCGGAATGACCAGTCACCTTGACGTGCACTGACCACCAGGGGACAGATGCTCAATGCAGGAGCTGCCTCCTGGTGGTCAGTGTGCTCTCACAGGGAGAGAGCCACTCAGCCAGAAGCCTTGCTCATCGCTGTTGAGCGCAGTGGGGTGGCAGTGGTGGGAGACTCCCCCGCCTCCCCAGCAGTGCTAAGGATGTCCGACTGTCGGCTTAGGGGAGCAGGCCTAAGCTGTCAGTTGGACATCCCTTGAAGGCTCCTAGACAGCGAGATGGCACAGGCAGGGCTGAGGGACCCCCCCCCCTTGAGTGCATGAATTTCATGCACAGGGCCTCTAGAATATTATAAACTGATATTGTGCTAACAGAAAGAAAATACCATGAAGAAACTAATCTAATTACATACTATTCTATATAATATTTGCTCTTTGTTTTTCCTCTAATGTATTCTTTTCTGGGATTAACTATAAGGTCTATGTTCTTCTGATTAAATTGGAAAAGAAGGTCCTGGAATTTCACTGAGGAATCTTTGAGAACCTGAATGGCACATGTGGTTTTATGCATCACCATGATTATGAGCCATGAATATAATACCTTTATCATGTGATTATGATTATTTAGTCTTTGTTTAAAGTTTCTGAAATTGTCTAAAAACAAATCTGAACATGGTATGCCATTACAGACAACATCAGCTTGCTGCCATTCAACCACTGAACTCAATCAAGAATTGATGGTTTTTCATGTTTTATTAGAGTTTGAACTGAGAGTAAATTGTAGTCAATTATTGACTATAGCTTTGTAGAATAATATCAAATTATGCTACTAAAGATTTTCTTCTTTGAAATAGCTTCAAATTTGAAGTTACAGTATGCGCATACATGTAAATTCAAATGCACCTGTTTGAGAATGTCTCTGAAGAAATCAAACAGGCTTTGACCAGATGGTTTAAGTTATCCTGATGCTTCTGTACAAAGATTTCCCATAGGACTCCAATATCATTGTTACCTGAACATTTCATGATGCTTGGATTGATCAGGTTGTTCCAGAACACAATGATTGCTCAAATTATTTTAGTTTTGTCCAATAAATAAATAGTGAATTATCATGTTACTAGAGGCCTGGTGCATGATATCTGTGCACAGGGTGGGGGGTCCCCTCAGCCCAGCCTGCATCCTCTCCAATCCAGGACCCCTTGGGGGATGTCTGACTGCTGGTTTAAGGCCAATCCCAGATCGCCCCTAACTGCCCCCATTCCCCCTCCTGCCGGCCTGGTTGCCCCATGCAGCCTACATATTATCTCTTTATTAAATAAGATTATTGAACATCTTTCATAAATATCTCACTTTACAAGCAATATATCCTATCTAATAAAGAGGGAGTATGCAAATTGACCATCACACTGTTACAAAGATGACAGCACCCATAACCACAAGATGGCAGGCCCCAGTCCCCTCAGCCTTGCTGGAGTCCCATAGTCCTTTCAGCCCAGTTGGGGGGTGGGGGGTGGCAGGTGCATGGTGCGGCTGGACCCGTCCTCAGCCCCCAAGCTGCCCAGGGTTTGCCTGAGGGGCAGGCAAGCCTCAGATGTCGTCTGCCCAGCCACCCAAGTGGGCCCGAGGTACAGGCAAGCCTTGGATGTAGGCTGCCAAATCGGCTGCCCAGCCAACGCCCGAGGCACCAGCAAGCCTCAGTTATTGCCTGCCCAGCTTCCCAAGATGGGCCCAAGGTGCAGGCAAGCCTCAGATGGCAGCTGCCCAGCCACCCAGCACTGCCCGAGGCTCAGGTAACCAGGGCCGGCCAAGGCTTGCACTGCTGGCAGTGGCAGCAACAGAGGTGTGATGAGGGTGTCACCTTCCCCTGATCGTTGTGTCGTCTCCCACCCCTGAGAGCTCCCGGACTGTGAAAGGGGGCAGGGCGGGCTGAGGGACCCCCCCACTCCAGTGCATCTTAAAAAAGAGAGAAAAAGATACTAGAGAAGATTTGTATTTCAAATATGTAAGAATTATTACAAAGACCCATTTCAAATAATTCTGTTTTTCTAATTAATTATTTTCCTTGTTTTAGAGACATAAAAAAATCACAATTACAGAACATGTTGTATAGACTCTCATTTCTTCATTCCCCCCACACCCTCTTGTACTACAGCCACACTGAAGAAAAGACTTATTTATGCTAGAGCCATTAGTGATGTCCTTTGCATTAGTTTTCCAATGTAATTTACTCCCTTTTTGATAATTAAGTGTACTTTTTTGCATTTAATTAACTAAAAATTATAAATAATGCCAAAATAAATTCAATTTTATTTTATCAAACTAGAAACTCTACTCTCAGTTTATTATTAAAGTACAGACCTAAGAAAACCCATTATGTGAAGAACTAAAATATTCTGTCCCCTTTTTCCTTTTTAAATTAAAAATGCATTTATATATTGCCTGAGATCAGATAAAAGACAAAGCCTGCCCCAC
>NW_006284244.1:2541799-2554031 GCF_000327345.1 Myotis davidii
ATGGATACTTTTCAGTGCTTTATATAGCTTAACCTTTGTACTAAGAGTCAGAACCAACACCCTGGCTATTAAAGACCACTTTACTACGAGATGAGGCAGGCCTTATCTATCTAGAATATATACAATTAAATGTATTAATATACACAAATAAACCATATTAATAAGAATTGGGAAAGACACTGGTTAGATCTTTGAATCAAGCATTTTCTTTGAAGAAAACATTGAATTCAGTTAATTAGCTATATTTAAAATTATGGAATTAACTTTGCACATAATCAATATTTTTATTGATTTCAGAGAGGAAGGGAGAGAGAGAGATAGCTAGGGCATATCGCAGTAGTATTCACGAGTTGTTTTAAGAATGTGCAGGAGCTGAAGAAAATCAGAAATATCAGCTAGGAGATTTTTATAATAATTCAGCAGAGTTTTAAACCTAGATATTTCTAATTGAATTTGGAAAAGATGTGAGGAGAAATATTGCAAAGATAAAATTGATGGAGTTTGTTCAGTACTTTTATGTGAATAATGGGTCTTGGGTGATAAATTGGGTGCTCGTTTAAATAGTGTCAGATGCCTCTAGAGATTGATGAGTGCACAGATACAAAATAGGTCACTGAGTTTCGTGACTCTAAATCATTAGTGTGTGATGTAAAAGCACTTTCAGTACAGTGAGTAATGAAGAGCAAAATATTGAAAGGGAACTAGGTGAAATGAGTGAGAATAGATTATAAATAAATGAATGTAAAAAAAAATGAAGCTTGGTAGGTCATATTTGAAGGGAAGAAATGATGGGAAGGTTTTTTGGGGCATGGGATATTTGATTCCTAATTTTGTAAATTTCTTACTAATAAATATTTGTTATCAGGGATTTATAATAATATTCAAAGCTAATATTGTTATAAGACAATGACTGTGTTTTTAAAACATATACAAAGAACAAATATTTACTTTTTTTTCTTAATATTGTCTCTATGTTTTACCAATTTAGTAGATTTTCAGTAAGGGAGAAAATCCCTGCCTTCTTACCCAAAACTATTTGACCATCGGGCATTTGTTAGCCATTTTGTTAGGGAGACAGGAGGGCAATAACAATGAGGAATAAATATGTAATAAGTTAAACTCTGCATTTAATTTAAAAATTCTGCCATGTGGTTGATCTTTTAATATCAAGTGGAAATGCTAGAAAAATGAGATAGATTTGATATTTATCCTCACCTGTTTTGGGTGACCTTCAGGTAAGTTAATCCTTAAGTGAAGAGCCTTAAAAAAGTTAAGACAGGATTTGAATTTCTGGTTGAGTTTAGGGAAGAGATAAATCTTTCTTACATCTTATTTCAGACTATACTCTCAACAGTCACTGTATTTTTTACAAAATTTTTTTAAGGTTACATTTTTCTATATACATATAGGTATTTGATAAAGTGTTATTCACATAGAGATGGGATTCAGTTGAGATATAAGTCCAGAGTGATTTACAAACTGAAAGACTAAGCATTTTGTCAATATAATTGCCAAATATTTAAAATCAGTAGAATTATTGGTCCCAACAAGCTTGAATATTTCATTTAAATCAATATTAACATTTTAAAACATTTTTCCAGTTTTTCACTTATTTTATACTAGAGGCCTGGTGCACAAAAATTTGTGCACCCTGGGGTGGGGGAGTCCTTCACCCTGGCCTGTGCCCTGTCTCAGTCTGGGACCCCTCAGGGGATGACCACCTTTTCTATATACATATAGGTATTTGATAAAGTGTTATTCACATAGAGATGGGATTCAGTTGAGATGTAAGTCCAGAGTGACTTACAAACTGAAAGATTAAGCATTTTGTCAATATAATTGCCAAAAATTTAAAATCAGTAGAATTATTGATCCCAACAAGCTTGACTATTTCATTTAAATCAATATCAACATTTTAAAACATTTTTCCAGTTTTTCACTTATTTTATACTAGAGGCCCGGTGCACAATAATTTGTGCACCCTCGGTGGGGGGTGTCCTTCACCCCGGCCTGTGCCCTCTCTCAGTCTGGGACCCCTCAGGGGATGACCACCTGCTGGTTTAGGCCCACTCCCTGCGGGATTGGGCCTAAGCTAGCAGTCAGACATTCCTTTGCAGCCCAGGACTCTTCAGGGGATGTCCACTTGCCAGTGGGGAGCAGTTTGGCAGCCCAGGACCCTGCAAGGGATGTCCACTTGCCAGTGCGGAGCAGGGCTAAGCTGCAGTTGGACATACTTAGCACAGCTGAGGAGGCGGGAGAGGGTCCCACCATCACCGCTATACTGGCAGCCGTCAGCCTGGCTTGTGGCTGAGCAGAGATCCCCTTGTGGGAGCGCACTGACCACCAGAGTGCAGCTCCTGCATTGAGCGTCTGCCCACTGGTGGTCAGTGTGTGTCATAGTGACCAGTCATTCCCAATAGTTCTACTGTTAGGGTCAATTTTCATATTACCATTTTAATAGGTAGGATTGCTATAAAGGAAAAAAATGCAAAATTCAGCAATTCCATCTCTTTTTTTTTAAAGTTATGGTCTATCTTACTTTAGAGCAGTGGTTCTCATCTTTTTTGGCCATGCTCCACCTAATCATCTATAAAATCCTGATGCCCCTCTTCCCCACCTCCACCCCTACCTGTGACATATAATTCTTACTCAAAAAGTGAACTCCTATTCACATGAAGGAAGCGTAAAAGGCAATTAATGTGGTCTAAACAAGCTTCCAAATAACTTGCTATCCTTGAAAGAGGAAAATAAAAGAACGAAAAGACAGTTGAAGTACTGAGGAAGAAACCACTAAGAAACTGTTAAAATAATAATAATAATAATGTGAAATGATATGAAAAAACAACAAATAAATTCACAAAACATAATAGAGAACTGAAATGCATAAATATGTCACAATATATATTTATGTACTGTATATGAAGCCCCTAGACCATAAGAAATGCACAAAAATTCACTGTTAACTCATACTCAAATTGCCCCCCTTTAAAACCAAATTGTCCCTGTGGGGCTTGTGCCCACCTTAGGAACCATTGCTCTAGAGGCAATAATCATACTTTAGCTGCCTCATCTCTAATTTATGTCTTAACAGAGTAAAAAAGGAGAACACCCTGAAAGAAGCAGGTGTTCATACAGTGAGTTTATCTGATCTTTAAATTTAAAATAAAACTTTTTCTTTAATGATATATACACTTTTCACCCTATTTTCAATATACAGGCCAAAACTTGTTGACACAGTGAAACAAAGCTAGTATTAGTACATAGGGTTTAAGAAAATTTAATATGATTTCTCTTTTCATCTATGTAATTTTTATTTCTTAGATATGGACACATAAGTTAAAGTTATGAGTCTCCTAGAAAACAAAAATGGAACCTAAAAATGGTCACTGATAGCAAAAACTACTGATGATGAAAGCTTTCTTTTCCCAAACCGTTGACTTGATTATTTCCCATGAGGAAGTGGTTAATAAAACCAGGCAAACAGATCAATTTTTCGCCACAAATATGTCGTTACATCCTTATGTCCGTTACCTAAAACAGCACTGTGCTGACTCATTTTCCCCCGGGGTCAGTGTGACCATTTCCTTTAAACATTTTCTAAACCACAAATATGTCATTACATCCTTATGTCCCTGTTACCTAAAACAGCACTGTGCTCACTCATTTTCCCCCGGAGTCAGTGTGACCATTTCCTTTAAACATTTTCTAAAATGCTTGCACAAATGGAATTTTGTCCAGCATGGCATTTGGGCTTGTATTATTCTTGGCATGATTTACCATGAACTTGTTTCTCCTTAACTTCATGTTTATATGTACACCCATCTCTGACTTACAGAAAAACAAAACACAGCCGTGTAGCTCTTAGTAAGAAATATCTGTGCTAGAATTTGAAGATACCCAAATGTTTCATCAAACACCCTCAGGGATAATTTTGGTCAAATGTGAAGATAACAAAAGGAACGGATTTTACGGAAATAAAGATGGTGTCACTAGAAGTTGGATTATATAATTTCAAATATGAAGGGTGTTTCATTGTCAGATTGGTTAGTTGCAATTCTAATCTTAATTGTACTAATATTTTATGGCATTTCAAAAATCAAAGAAGCATCAAACCCAGTAATGTATAGAGAAATCTTGAAAACATAGGATGTTATACATTTCTCCCCCCAAAATATCAAGTGCTTTCTGTTCTAGTTATCAAGTTCAAACTGAGCATTCCAAAACCGGCATAAAACTCTGAGCCCAGTACATAAACAATACCAAAGGGACTACTGTCTCTCCCTATTTCTCCTTGATGTTAAGGTGACAGTCTTCTGAATGTGTCTGTAATGGCAGGATGTTCAGAATGCCTCAATTCTAGAGCACATCTTATTTTATAGAGCAGGAAAAGTATCTCAACTTTAATTCTGAGCTATAGGTATCTGCAGACATGGAGAATGGAGGGGGCCCAGCACCAAAATCCAATCTCATCCACAAACGTACAGTTTCACTTTTAGCAGATGATTTTGTGGAACGCAACACAAATACTCTAAAGGTAATAGAGAACAACACATGCCCCTGAGTTACTATGTCCCTTTTTTAAGCAGATCAGAGGGGACATTTGCTGAACTAGGGAACAAAACTTGCTATAGAGACAAGAGAAAGAAATAAAAAATACGATGTGTTTCTGTGGTTGGATGCGACCTGTAGACTAATCGACGAGTGGGTTCAGAAACAGATTGGGGTACAAAGAGAAGCTTGACATACAATAAAACCTAACATCTCTAGGAAAAAAAGATAAAATATTAATAGGTGGTTTAGAAAATTATGTCACTACATAAAGAAAAATAAATTGTTTCTCTATCTTTTTCCTATGCAAGGGTGACCTCCAGATGGTTGAAAGATATCGGTGGTACACGTAAAACTCTAAATCCAAGGAATGTGATTAAAACTAGCTAGGAAAATATCTTTGTGATATTGGGGAAGGGGAACACATTTAATCAAAATAAAAATATGTAAGGAAATTGACCTAGTATTAAAAAAGAACAGCATATATAAAGTATATAGATGAACAATGAGGAGACAGAAGGCCATGGATTCACACTGTTAGATGAATATGGCCTCAATGAGACCATTACCAAGTTTCTCAAATATTGAATAAAGCTTAAATTCTACTCAGTCTCTTCATTTTCATAGCTATCGAGGTATAAATATGCACATATTTAAAGTGGACAATTTGAGCCCTGGCTGGTTTGGCTCAGTGGATAGAGTGTCAGCCTGTGGACTGAAGGGTCCCAGGTTCAGTTCCAGTCAGGGGCATGTATCTTGGTTGCAGGCACATCCCCAGTAGGGGGTGTTCAGGAGGCAGCTGATCAATGTTTCTCTCCCATCGATGTTTCTAACTCTATCCCTCTCCCTTCCTCTCTGTAAAAAATCAATAAAATATATTTTTAAAATATATTTTAAAAAGAATAAAGTGTACGATTTGAACCTAGGTATCATTTACCTGCATTTATTTTTTCCTTCCTCATTGCAGTAATGAAATGGGGCCCATCTTGTTTCTAAGGCCAAATCTCTTAGTTGTGTTGTGGCACTTATCCCTTCATGCTGTCTCAGAAATATAGCATCACTCCATTATTATTGTTTCCCACATTTAATGTGAGACCTCTCTGTCTCTAAATTTATCTGCAGAAAAATTGACTCTCATCACTATACAAATGTAATTTTATTCATTTCCATGATGTCAATACATTATTTTTAAATTTCAAAAAAAATTATTAATTAATTATTGAGTATTTTAATTCTAAAAAGAGGTCTACAAAAGAAACTTCAACTATCATTTTAAAAGACATCTTCATTGGCTCTTTGTAATGTCAATTATTGTGTCTAAGAAACAATAAACATATTGTTTCTTAAATTAAAATGTTTAAGAAGATTGTAAACGAAAAAAAACTTGTTTTCAAGAAGATTTAAACTAAGGTATTCTGCAATGCCTTAAAGAATCTATTTTCCCCTCAAAACATTTTCCAAGGCCCAGGTCCATTTCTAGAAAAAATATTTTTGAAGTATTCTTTAAAAGGTATTGTGAGAAACCTGTGCTAAAGCAACTTGAATATATTTGAAAACAAGCAGAAAATAAAACTATGTGACATATGTTTGTTTGAACAGTTTGCTACCTAAAATTTGATATAATGATACTCCTTATGGGTTACACACTTAGTTTTCTTTATAATAATTTGCTTCTCTTCTTTCTCCTAGTTTATTGTGGAGAAATGCCTCTTTTTTTCAAAGTTCAGATGGTTTTAGCTCTATTATTTTTAGACAAAAAATGAGCAAAGCTATTGAAATCGTTCTTTGGCAGTATGATATGGTGCAGATACAACATAAAAACAGCACTTTGGCTGGCTTACCGGCTTCATAGTTTGAAAATTCCTACTTAGTTTAAATAAAATATTTTGCGGGTAAAGAGGAATGGTTTATCCATCAATGAAGCAGGTACGACACCCTTTCTCTCAGAATCTGAACAAAGCATGTATTCGCTATGAAGTAAAGCTTTGGTACTTAGACATTTTTAGTGCATTCTGATTTGATTTATTGATACATTGAACAGAGAAGTAAACAGGGAAGCACAGCTCTTCAGTTAAATATTAAAATGAATCAATTATGTTTACACTAAGGACAAAAGTTTCTGCCTGTTCCTTTAGGTGGGGCAAGCAGAGACACTGGGGGGGTGGGGGGGGGGAGGGATGAGAAGGACAGCCGTGGCAGTGTTCTTGTTTGTCCCCTTTGTTCTTCGAATATGCTTTGAACACTTGAGAATTTACAATGTGCGTTTTCCATTTACAACCTCCAGGAGAGAGTGAACATGTGCTTGATGAGGATCTACTTTGTTTTCCAACAGAAAGATATGTAAGCCACACATAAGCGAGCATGATGATTCCTACTTAAGCCACATTGTGGCTTTCACAAAGGACGTCTGATTGCTCAGTGCAGGAATAAATCATAAAGGGAGGCTCTTTGACATTCTAATTATCCCAGGAGTAATTACTGTGTTAAATTTAGGACAGTTGATCTCCTGCAGCAGAAAGAAGGACATGCCCAGCACTCACGGACAACTGTAGGCACTTCGGCAGAGCACATACATATTTCCTGAAGTCCACACGATGGAATGATATATTCATAGCTACTTAGAATTGAAACGGTTTATGTATTTGTGCTTCAGTGAATGAAATCATTCATCCACTCAACAAATGTTATTGAGATTTTGTATATTTCAAGGAAGAACTCTTTCTGTATTATTTTTATTCACACTGATATAAGTAGATTGTCATGAAACAGTTTACAATGTGGAGTAGTTGGGTAAAGGATATTGGATGTAGAAATTGATGATGGCAAATATGAGTTACCTGAAAAAAAAATCTGGATTTAAAGATATATTATTGGCACAAAAAAAAACTAAAGTGCTATCATTATATTAATAAAATATATTAATAATGTATATTATATCATAAAGAACTTAAATACTAAATGACTTAAAACCTGGATACTGTAGAAAAAATCAGCCGGAGCACAGTTAGACATAAGCCTAATGCAGAAGGCTGTGGCGTGAGAACAGCCCTGAGAGAGTGTTGTAACTTGGGAGGGAGAGGCCAGGGATGTTATGGAGTATTAGCCAAAATAGTTAGCTGAACTTCAGTTGCTTTGGGAATATTTGTTCAAACATGGTTTGTTAAAATGCTCAGTAGGCTTAACAGCCATTGATTGGCTATTCGGGTTTAGCAAGAAGGACAAGGAGGAACCCTTGGGGGAGGTGAGATCACATATGAACACAGTAGAACATTTTCAGTTATTCAGATTTTCTGTTATTAATAATATTTTATACTATATGTTTATGTATTTATATGCCATATCTATAGCCATGTCTATATCAGCTTCTTACCTTCTATTTCCATCTACATTTTTATCTCTACCTTGAACTCAAACTTCATTCTTTCTCTACATCCCCCTCCTCCCCCATATCCATCCCCTTTCTCACATTCATCCTTCTACATCTCAAACTCCCTCTAAATTAGTGAGGATACCAATCCAACTAATATTTGAAGTCAGGATTTGGTGCTATGTGAGTGGAGAATGGGATATCACATGAAAAAAAAACCCTCAAATAAGAACCTTCTATTTATAAATGTGCCACATTACTTACTTTGAAAAACATGACAGATTTTGATTTAAAATATGCAGTATCTTCCAGTTATAAAATAAACAACTCATGGGATGGAATGTGCAGTATAGTGACTATAGTTAATTACACTGTTCTGTGCATTTTAAAGGTACTGCAGAGTAGATCTTAAAAGTTATCAGCACAAGAAATTTGTAAATATGGGGGGTGATAAATGTTAACTAGATGCCTTGTGGGGACCATTACACAATACATACAAATATTGAATCATTATCTTGTGTACCTGAAAGTAACATAATGCTGCATGCCAATTACATCTCAATAAAGAAAGAAGAAAAATAAGACAAAATACGTAGTTCTTTTCATGAATTCTATGTAATAATTTGTTTTCCTTGACATCTCTGAAGCTCTAAATAAAATGTGTTAATTGTCGTAATGAACCCATCACAGAGGACTGGAGCACCAATCTCCTTCCTTCATATAATTTGCTTTATATCGGGTTATTTTACAAGTGTAAAACTTAAACCATTTTTTTTGGTAAAAAATCTAATGAAACCCCTTAGAATTTGGGGTTTGGTTAGAATTTTCCAGGTAAGGAAGAAGTAATTTTCCAGGTAAGAAATATTAACTAAACAGTATTCTTCTGGAGGAAGTAACTAAGTAAATCAGTAAATGAGAGAGGTTATTTTGGTTTTCAGCGAGTATACTTTCCTACCACTGACAAGTGGCCCAATGAAGATTTGTGTACAATCTCTGTCTCCCAAGCTCCAGATATGAATTTTGTCCTCCATCCCTCCTCCTAAAAAGTTAACATTTATCTCCCCGTGCCTGGAGACGATTAGTGTTCCTTACACTGGTTTTTACCAGTTTGCTTTGTTTGATTGATTCAGCTGTTTCCAATGGTAAGAAATCATATTCTAACAGTTAAATCTACATTAAGGTAATATAGCTTCAGAGGGCTATTCATCTGTTTTTACATCAAATAAATATGTTGGATAAACTCCTAGAGACTTGCAGAAAAGATTGAACCTTCCTGAAGAACCTCCTTAATCATGTATCTCCAGCTTTGGTACTGACTTACCTTGTTCTGCTCTGTCCTCAGTGCATTTCAGTGGTCTATTTGTGTGAAGAAAGCCGACAGTATTTTTACCAACACACCACATGCATGTTAGGTTGCCTAAAATACTTTATACTAGCCTAAACAGGTTGACTCATTCTCTTCAGACTCAGGTCTAGTGTAATATATTTTTAAAAGAAGGACTAAAAGAAAAGAGGTACTTTTTAAACATTTTTTAAAATTTTTTTTATTAGTTAAGGTATTACAAATGTGTCCTCATCCCCCCCCCACTTAATCCCCCCCCCTCATTTTTTAACATTTTATAGTATGAAGAAAAAGCATAATTACGTTATGGGCATCATAGATTTGTTTAGGAGAACAATAGGCTTGCTATTTTCTTCCTATGGAAAATGTATTTTCAAATCATCTTACAAAATGTAATTTTGAGCTACTAAATATGAAACTCTGGATCAAGCATGTTGTCATTACTTTTAAAATTCCTGTGGTTCTCATGGTTAGCTCTTGGCTTCCACAGTTAAGGAAACTCTGAAGTCCTTCTAATTTTGGAAAATATGGCTAGGATATTTTAGTCTAGTTGTACTAAGCAAGATTCTTGTCTTTATCAAAGCTTTAGCCCCAAAATATGCTTCTGCCATTTTGAAAAAAAGTGGCAGAGACAAGAACTTAGAACCCAGTGGAAGAAATAAATTTAAGTATAAATAGATTTTGTACTATGTGTATTAAGGAAGAAACAGTTTACTGGCTGGTATTTTAGCTACTTACATATTTAAATGGAAAACTATGATTAGGGACTAACCCTTTCCCATAGAGCAGTATATACAATATTCTTCAAGGAATTGAGGTTAGGAAACTTCCCAGGCACATCTCATATTTGATCCAGAGCCCAGCTTAAATGATAATTTGCAGCAAATACAATTATCATATCCCACCCTGCAATGAGATACATTGAGATTACAGATCCTATTAAGAGCTATTGGGATTAGGGCTGGCATATGAGGTAGATTGCAAAAATGACAACGGATCATTCCAATCTTTATAAGCTCCACTGCGGTGTGACATTGGTCTTGCTGTCATCAAAAGACAAAGTTTATTACTTTACCCCTTGAATCTGGGCTTGGCAACGTGACTTGCTTAAACCAGTGGGATAAGAAAAAAAGTGTAATACAGAGACGTGAAAGGTGATTGCACATTGCAGTTTCCCCCCACTTACTGCTCTTGGTTACCAGGCACCATGTGAATAAACCCATGCTAGCCTGTTGAAAAAGAACAAACTGAGTGGAGGAGGACTGAGGCTGATACCTAACTCGCTGCAGACACAGCAGCTTTAAGGTATTCTGCCCCTTGAGAAAGAAGGTACAGACTATAACCCTATAAATAGACTTCCGTTTTTAAAGTCTACATGTTGAAATTGTTTAATTTTCTTCACTTTATATGTGTTAATACAAAATCAGAACTTATATAAAGTACAGAGAGAGACCTACATGTTGTTATGGAAAACTGGGCTAGACTCATGCATATATGCATTACAAGGTCAAGGAGTGTCTTTCAAGGTGTGCCTGAGGAATAATTGAGTGTTTGCAATAGACAGTCATTTGTCATATGACTATTACTCTTTTTTAAATAACTCATCATGCTTTTGAAAAGCTTATTGAATTCCCAAGAACATTGTGCATTCTATTTCTATTTGTATATTAATTACATATTTCATACAGCCAAGAGAGATTGAACATCCAAATGTTTTATTATTTTGTGAACAGAAAAAGACCAGAAGCTCATAATATACTGATATACAGTCTCTATATAAGTCTGTGCTTTGAAAAATACCAAATGGACACAATAATTTGTCTCACAATCTACTGTGTTGATATTTGGTAAATATAATGATATTTAGAGAAATCAATATAAAATAAAGAAGATAGATGAGTAATATACATATTACAGAAGTTAAAAAATATCTGAGGATTATAATGTATCATATTTCAAAATGTAGAAGTATTTTGTCATGTATAAAATTATGATGTAGAATAAAATTTTGAGTAAATTGTGATTTTATTGTTGGTATGTATAATTTTACTTTTTTTCTTATTTAGGATTAACAGTAGAAACGACAATGTTTTAGATGAAGAAAACATGGTTATGACTCTATTTAACCTTTAAGGCTCTTAGTTTTTCTTTTCTTAAATATGAATAACACTACATTTTAATATTAATACATAGAAAAATTTAACTTTCATGCAGTAATTTCAACAAAGGGCCTATAATGTATTCTGAGCACCCAACCTAATTTAATTCACTATGCTTCTTAAATATAAAATATATCAACCTATAGGGTTGAGTAATATTTTACATATGATTGATAATGAAAATTTACTTTTTACTTATGAAATATAATTGTTAATCAGTGAAATGTACATGGTGAAGAACTGAATATTATTTAGGAACTCCGACCAATTCATTTACAATCGGCCATTTTCCCCCACAATTTTCATTTCTATTATAAATCGGGCACTACAGGACGCATACAGAACTCTTACAAATTCTTTATGAAGAACCCTATTACACTGTAGAATACATATAGGAAAAACATAACTAGTTCTCACCTTTGAATTTCTACACTCCAGGGACTTCATGTGTGCAATAATCTCTCATGGAGGAACCCAGTAGTCTGTACAATGCTTCAGCACCCCATTATCTTTAGAAAATATATCAGCACAAGAATGAGAATGCTATATATTAGAGCAGTTACCTTTAATATACTCTAATTTATTTATTTATTTATTTTTAAATTAAATCTTTATTGCTCAGGTTATTACAGTTGTTCCTCTTTTTCTCCCCCATAGATCCCCTCCACCCGGTTCCCACCCCACCCTCTGCCCTTACCCCTCCCCCCACTGTCTTCATCCATAGGTGTATGATTTTTGTCCAGTCTCTTCCCGCATCCCCCACACTCCTTTTCCCCCAAGAATAGTCAGTCCACTCCCTTTTCTATGCCCTTGATT
>NW_006284244.1:2555727-2562523 GCF_000327345.1 Myotis davidii
CCCCCCCTCAGCCGCCAGCCCGCATGTACTCCGCACCTTAGTATCTCACTTCCGCACTGCTCCTCCTCTGAGTCTCAGTGTTTTTCTCTTTCCTCCTAGTTGTAGAATTTCCACTCAGGCAGCCTCCCTGTGGTTCTGGATGATGTCCGTTCGTCTTTTAGGTGTAATTTGAATTGGTTGTTCCAGGCATCAATTTCCGGTTTTACCTATGCCGCCATCTTGGTTTCTCTACTTTAATTTATTTTTAAAAATAAATCTTTTACATACTTAGAGATTTTAATTATTAATGGTACTAAATTTCTTATTAATGATAGCAAAATTTTTTATAACAAAGGACTTGTAATGTCTTAGAAAAAAGTTGTTGATTTGTGGTACATCACTGTCTTCTTCGTAGATGAAGACCAGTTTCAAAAGGTAATCATGCCAAATGTCTCTTTATTTCAGGAAGATGTTAAAACCATCTAATTACAGTTTATGAATTCACAGCACTGCACAAATGGACCCATGGCATTGGTCAAGATTGTTCTCTCTACTTCCTTCCTTTCTTTCTTCCTCCCTTCTTCCCTCCCCTCCTTACCTCTCACAATCCCTCTTTCCTTCCTTCATTGTTTTTGCATATTTATTTTTTTTTGTATGTTGCCAAAGCAATTTGGTTATTAGGTTAAATAATAACTACAATTGAAAGAAAGAAAGCAATCAACCATTATAGAGAACTGAATTAATACTGTACTCATTGATCACCTCCCCATATGTCCTTATTCAAAGTTTGGGTAGGTGGCCAAGGAAAGACTAAATTTTCATAGGAAGGCCTATTTTGATATTGCAATAAAAGTCATCTAATTATTAAAAATGTACTAATTTTTTACATAATTGTTAAAAGTAGATTAATTATAAGCTGCTATTGTGAGACAGCTTGAGATGGGAAATGACAGAAGCTGGTTAGGATTAAAATCATTGGAGCTAAAGAGAGATGTCGGGGTTAGAGAAATTTAGGATTTGTTGCCTGGTAGGAAAAATTGTGGTCTTTGAATTTCTTGAATGAATACAGTATAAGGAAAAGCAGAAAAATTGAGCATAGAACTTTGGTAATGGGACCATTTTTATATTAAAAACTGAACAGCAAGTCTATAACCAAAGGGAAAAATGCAAATCAAAAGTTGTACAATTATCTGATATTTTAGTTAATTGGTAAAATTCAATGCAAATGAGTGTATCCCTCCATCACCAAAGATTCTTTTGCAGGGAGAAAAAAGATAGCTTAAATTATCTCGATATTTATTTTATCCCTGCTGTCTTATAGTTGCTTCCCTAAAGCTTCAGTAGTCTTTTGATTATTTAAGATAATATGACTTCAGTTTCCTTTGCTAAAGGAAACTGTAGATTTAACATGCAGATTATTAATTAGAAACTGTAAGTAATTTAAGTTTCCTAGAACATCTGTGAGGGCCCATAGTTGGGCAGGACTGAGTCAAATTCAGGACTGGCACTAGGATTAACAGCCACTCCTTCAGGCATCAGTAGGCTTGCACCCAGTAGGTGACAAATTTTAATTGGCCCAAATCTATGTTGCTCATATATTTAAGCTACAACTTCTTCTTAAATACCTTTATTTCTGCATAATAATTGCCTAGTTCTTGTGACTGTTTTGGTCTTGGTTTTCTGGTCTGAACTCTTTCCTGAGGCTGCAGATCTGTCTAATTATTCAGCTTCAAAACATCCCTTTCCAGCTCCCTGCTCCTTACACCACAGTTTCAGGTCCCCCAAGCCTCCAACTGAGTAGAGCTAGACTTATGCAATGATAGATGGTAATGCATTCAAGCTTTCCAAGTGAGTGAGTGAGTGAGTCAGTGAGTGAAAGCACATTAAAGAAAATATTTGGTAAAGTTGTCAGTGATTCTTGACCCAAAACTAAGTATTTTCTAGATCATAAGAGAACAAGTCAGCTTTCATCATTTTGACCCTGCATGCAAAAAAACAGAAATGAAATATTCACAGTGATGCAAGCTGGCTTTGAAATCAGCAAGCCTTGGCTCACACCAGTCACCAAATTGGCACATTCATTGGAAATGATGTTCAAAGCTGCTCACAGTAGGAATGGGAAAAGCAGCTTTCACTTCTCTGAAAGAGTATACAACTGCATTTCCTTTGGCATTGACATTCATGCTTGCTACTCTAAGCATATAAGTGTACAGGAAGACCAAGGTATCTTATAGTCAACTTTAATTATTTATATTTAGGTAACTAAACTGTCTGTAACAACAGGGGCTGATTGGTCTAACAACAAATCTACTTACCTCACTTAAAAATAACCCCTGGATTGTCTAATTTCACTCTGTGAAGTTACTCAAAGAAAGTGAAATTAAGCACCATGCATTTAATGGTTTAGGGGCAATTTACTAATAAGATGTTGGCTGGTGAAATTGATAGGGGCCCACCAAAGGAGATGAGGTTGGTCTTTGATGCAAGGCCTCCCTCAGTTAGTCTTTTACCTTGTCCAATTGTCACTATCCCAGATCTGTAGAGACTCCTGTAGCACTCATCCAGAAAAGAAAAGAAAAAATGCTCTCAAAAACTATGTGAGAATTACAACAATACAATTTTGGAGATCCTCCTTCAATAGCCACTCATGAAAAAATAAACACTTAATGATTGAAATTTCAAGTTAATAATATGGGGGCAAACTTCAGGGGGAAAAATAGAGGAAGTTGAGGGCTTTTATTACTGCTCAAGTAATAAGACTAGCCTGATGCTAGGTGATATTACTCAGTTTCCATCTGTGGTATTTCTTGGGACACATTTGACATTTGGGGAACAAATGTATATCACAGTACAACTGATTCTTTTTCTATTTTCTAGTATTAATTTTTTTTTTTTTTTACTTTCTGGTTTCTCTGCTTTCTCAACTTATTTGTTTATAATTTCTCTACATTCCTTATATACCATATTTAGTGTTCAATGTTGAAAAAAAGTATCACACTATTGTAATCACTGACCTATAATTATTAGAACAATTAAGTAGCAAAGAAACTATGCTTAACTTGGAAACATTCATCATTTAAAACTCTATTATACAAATTCGTATTTGGAACACATTGTGATAAAAAGCTACTTATGTTGGGCCCTGGTTGGTGGGGTTCAGTTGGTTGGAGAATTGTCCCTTACAGTGAAGGTCGAGGGTTGGATTCCCTGTCAGGACACATACCTTGATTGTGGGTTCAACCCCTGGTCAGGATGCGTATGGGAGGCAATCAATAGATGTATCTCTCTCACATCAATATTTCTCTTGCTCTCTCTCTGGTCTTCCTCCCTCTCCAAAGTCAATAATTAAAAAAAAAATGTATTTCTCTTGAGATGGTTACATTTGACAAAAATGTCATTTACCAGTTAATCCCTTGCATAATATTCATTTTTCCCTGAATATATTTGGTGTATACTTGGTCCATGTTTAAATAGCTACACACATATATGTTATCTTTAACACTATGAAACTGATATTTATTTGAGAATATATTTTTAAATTTGTTTCATTTATTTTTGTATTTTTATAAAATTCCATGCATCCCTTTTCAAAGTTGTATTTCATGTTTAATAAATTAAAAATCATTGCCTTTAATCAACTCTTCTTCTGCAGGTTGTAGCATTTTTAAATTGAGTACAATCACTAAAAAGATGTCCAAATGCCCAAGAAGCACAGAAGAAATAATTCAAAATGCAGAATATTTTTAAATCTAATTTTTCATATTAAAATGTATAAATATTTCAGCCCATATTTTTTTTGGCCTTCATTCTGAGCACAATTTTTTCCACAAATATTTTTATGAGGCAAAATCCATAAAATATGTTCAAATTTATGATTTTGTTGATTTTTTTGCCAAATATAGATGTTGAAAATCTGAATCCTATTCAGTTGCATTTTATTCCAATGTGGAATATAAACTCAACCAATAAAAATAGGAAATCCATCAAAAGAGTCATCCACAACATGAGGTATTCCAAATCACAATTACAAAATTTCAAAATTACACTTGTAAACAGTTCAACCTCTCATAGATTAACTTGTTCATTTCTTTTCTTATTTTTATAGAAATACATTTTAATGACTTCTTTTAGGAAGTTTTGTTTCCATAACTATAATGGTAAGTAGCCACTGGAAAAACATTGACTGCCATGGCACAGGCATTTTTGTATTAATAATAGCTTCATCACATCATTTTTGTAGTTAATTTACTATAGCTGTGCATAGATAGAAATATTTGTAAATTTTAACAACTAGCCTACATTTAAATTGATAGAATATTTTGTTGTATGTGGACAAAATTATGAGTTATGTGTATACTGCCACCAATTCCCAGTACATTTGTATTCCGATGCTTTCCTAATTTAGAAAAATATTGTTGTGTTATCATGTTATGTTCTCAAGAAATTAGTATTTATTCTTATTATCACTACAAATAAAAATGTAATTTAACACACCATTCAAATTTTTGAAGATTTAATTAAAACACCAAGCAATTATAAGAATTAACTGGGTTCTTTTTTTTCTCTATTTAAAGCATTGTGTGATACTAAGGGTACCTTTCATATTTTTTAAGTTCTTTTGTTAATGGAACCAACTCATTGCCCATTATCACTTCACTTTCTATAAATGCATAAAAGAAACTTTAAATAAATTATGAACAGAATTTAGAACAGCTGATTTTTTTAAGTGAAACATCATATTTACACAAGGATATGTAAATGTTATGTCTCACCTTCCACCATGGTATTAATAGAACTATTAAATGCTGAAATAAGTGCTAATGTTTTTGCAGCAGGTTTTTATCTTTGGTTTTACATGTGGTCAGTGACTTCACCCTGATGATGGATATTAAATACCAACAAATATTTTTGCAGTTCATGTGCTCATCCTCAACTTCCTTGAGAACTGCAAATTCAGTACATAAATTGTTCTTACGCTTGCAAATTTGCTTTTTGAGCTCATTACTGTGAAAGTGCTTATTCTACTGTAATTGATCTATTGGACACACACAATGAGCACGAGATGATGATACATGGAGGATCTGAGACACATTCTAAATAAAGTAAGAAATGAAAATGAAATCCAGTGTCCTCATGATCTTCATATATTTTCATTTTCAAGATTGAATAAAGAGGGAAAACCAATCCAATATTCATCTCAGATGTTGTTTTATTTGGGGCCCTAACTTTTTAAACATATCTTTAACAAATAAATCAAAAAGGAAAAGAGAAAAAATCTTCGAAGCAATGTGTTCAGGAAGTGCTGTAAAATGAAGTGAAAGAAGGAAGAGAGGTGTCCCTTATTAGTACTCTGTAATCTCAAAACATGTGCCAAATGTCTATATTTTGGAAAGTAAATGTCTTTTCTTGATGCTGCTCACTTCATATTGTCTAATATGTGTTGATGCCAAAGCCCGGTATGATTCCTATTCCTACTAGTATAACCTATTGTGTTTTAAAAATTAATGCCTAAATCATAGACATAGTTGAATTAACCCTTTAATGTTTCATGAATTCACTCTATGTCCAGATCTGTGCATACAAGAACTTTGCACTACAAAAACCACTGAACAGCATCCCCAATATAATGAATTTTCCCTAATAATTAAAAATATGCAAATATGTAGAAGATGACAATTCTTAGAAACTTGGATTCTACATATGTCCTGCACTTATTTTTATTACAGCCATACTATTTTTATTATAATTAAATCATATTTCCACTACATTTCCCTTTAAATTGGGTAATTGTTTTAGGAGTATGCTATTAATTTCTTATGAACATTGCATATAGGAAGAAATCATTACAAATAGTCTAGTCTATATAAAGCAGTTTTGAATCACTTTCCAGTGAATTACATACTAACTCCTAAGACAAGCATAATACTTTTTTAACAGTGAATTTCTATTAATCAAAATTGTAAATAGAGATAGTTTTTATAATCCATTCTTAAGTAATCAAAAACTTTTACAGCTTTCCACTAGTTTTCAAAACATATCCAGTACAGAAATTAAAGTATGAGGAAATAAGCCATGTTTTCTCAGACTTCAATTTAAAAACAACAACAAGTATAGCTCAATGTATCAAAACTCTGGGAATGGTTATAGTTTTAAGTCTATATTTTATTTTAACCCTTTAAACTTTGGCTAAATTATTCCTGTTTTCAGCTCCCCATTAGTTATAGAGCACATAATGTAATGTCCAAAGTATATTTTTAGGCAGTAACATATATTAATCTTTGTAATACTGTTTTTAAAGACCCATATAACTTGCTCAGTCAAAATACAGAAAAGTTGGAGAATTTAGAAGATGAATAAAGGTAGAAATTTCCAGATAATTAGCTCTCCATCTGTGAAACATTTCTTCTATTTTAATTCACGTATTTATTGGTTGATTTATTGTAAAAAAACAAACAAACAAACACAGTATTTGTCGAATGCTTTGCCTTAAAAAATTATCACTCAAAATAAATTTTGACATTGCCACAAAAATTAAAGAAACTGAAGCATTACCAAGTATGATTAAGCTTTATATGCAAAACTTCTCTGAATAGTGAAGTAGATCCTGTTGCTAATAGTTTAGCAAAATATCATCAATTGACTCTGGTCATTGTTGATTTTTCTTTTTACTTTACTGACAAACAATGTATGCATTAACTTTTTCCATAAAATATTTGATGTTCTTGCCAAAACCGGTTTGGCTCAGTGGATAGAGCGTGGGCCTGCGGACTGAAAGGTCCCAGGTTCAATTCCAGTCAAGGGCATGTACCTGGGTTGC
>NW_006284244.1:2563295-2574158 GCF_000327345.1 Myotis davidii
TCAATTCCAGTCAAGGGCATGTACCTGGGTTGCTGGCACATCCCCCGTAGGAGATGTGCAGGAGGCAGCTGATCAATGTTGCTCTCTCCTCAATGTTTCTAACTCTCTATCTCTCTCCCTTCCTCTCTGTAAAAAATCAATAAAATATATTTAAAAAAAAATATTTGATGTTCTTATTCATACAAATAAGATGAACCTCCACCTCAATCCTTGGAAACTTACCTTCTCCTTTTACTTTATTCCTATCAGGAAAATTCCTTTTTACATAGATATTTTAAAGTTATCTTATTTTCAGCACCCCCATCTGTGTAAATGAAATGGATGGATGTACAGAGTTTAAATAACTTCTAATGGTTGTATACTAGTAAAATGGCATAGTATTTTATAAATACTAGTTTTTTTCATCTTTAACAATGATACTACTTTTAGAAGAGAAACTGTTATTGTCACATGAAGATTATTGACCTCCCTCTTCAAGAGGGCATCTGTGTTTATCCAACTGAGTTGATGAATTTGCAAATATACATCAATACTCTGTATCTTATTTCTCCTTATGACCAGTGGCATGTGAGAAGGAGTTAACCAGAAAAGTTGGAAGTGAAATATGCAGCAATGGCAAAGAGCCAACCTAAGCAGCCCACAAAGAGATCAAACCTGTGATCTGGGCCTCATTAGCACCACTCTCAAAGCAAGTGAGCTAATCATTCACAGACAAATTGGCCCAGACCATGCTATTTAACTTGTTCTTAAGCTTCTCCTAACTAAGCACCATATATGGATAAGCAATTAGTAAATGCTTTTCTGTTAGGAAGCATTTAAATGCAATATTCACTACTAAATATTTATATTTTTTGTTGTTCCCAAAATTGTATGTTTCAAATTTTCCAAATGTCCACAGTTTTAAATTTATTTTACATATTTAAATATAGATATTTTCATTGCTGGGAAACTCCTGGACATGAACAGTTTAATAAAACTTAGCATTAATTTTATGGAAAAATGTAGGCATAAATGATCATTACTATGGAAAATTGACAAAACAATGCCACCCATGTTATACTATTTCCCACTGAAAGTAACATATTTTCAGGACATGAGCTGTCCCAAAATGTGGGTAGATAGCAATCCTATAATATTACTAGGTAGACCATCTCATTATTGAATAAGAAAAATGAATATAGCTTATCAGGGAGAGAGTTCATCTTTGAAAAGAGTCTTTATGTATTTTTGTATGTAATTTTAGGAAAATAATTAGAAAATTCACAAGGTGAGAAATGTACAGCCTGTAAGGAAAGAATTGGAATAAGGTTCAAAATTTTAAATGAATGTACAGTAGTTCTTGATAGGAATAGAGGACTTAGCAACTTGGCAGATTATAAAGGGAGGGATAGAAAATATATCTGAGGACTTTTAAAAAATATTTTTCCATTGATTTCAGAGAGAATTGAAGGGAGAGGAAGAGACAGGGAGAGAGAGAGAGAGAGAGAGAGAGAGAGGACACACTGTTTGCCTCCCACACAAGGGAGGTACATAGTAAGTGCCCTTCACTGCAATTAAACCCACAATCTTACACTCTCTCCACTGAGCCAGCAGGTTATGGCCACCTACAGTTGAAAAGGCAGTATTGAACTGGAGGGTGGATTCCCATGGCCAGCCAGCAAACCATGAGGGGTCCTATCACTGAAGGTGCTGTTGAGTAGGGGTGATTGATATCGACCAATCAGAGCAGCAGCCAATTACCTTTGTGCTAGCAACTCCAGAGAAAATTGGCCAGACAGGAGCAAGTTGAGAGTGGGACAATTTTTTGCAAAGATGCTAAGGACACACAAATGAAGCCCTGTGGCCCCAGAGTTTCCTGGACCTTGAATAAGCCTCCCAGTCCCAGGACCCTTCCACCAGTGTTCCACTAGAATCCTCCTTTCCTCTGTGCGGTCTAAGAAAATCTACATTCCCTGCAATGGATGAATGCTGAACAAGGAATGGCATTCAAAGAACTGGATTCAGATTCTACTTTTGCTGCTTACTAGATAAGTGTCCTCAGGCAACTTGTCTAACTTTCGAGAATTTGATCTCCTAAAATGTAAAAAAGGGCAATGCTGATTGATTACCTAGTCCCAATATTAAAAATTAATGTGAAAAAAAATTGAAGGGAGTTTCAGAAAAAGTTGTTTCCATTAAAGACAAAAGCCAGTAGGATTATTAGCTTAATTTCAAACCCAGTGACTAATCCTACCAGAAGTAACCATAATCCTATGAGTAGTCCAGGTGTATAGTCGTAGAGACCATTCTGCCACTTGCTATTTCTGTGATCCTGGGCAAATTACTCCACTCCTCTAATCTGAGATTTTCCTAACGCAGGACAGTTTTGAATATTAAATTATTAATAAGAAGTGCTGGGGAAATGCTTGAAGCACAGTAAGCACTGTGTGAATGTTTGTTATTTTAATTGAGAGAGAGAGAGAGAGAGAGAGGGAGAGAGAGAGAGAGAGAGAGAGAGAGAGAGAGAGAGAGAGAGAGAGAACATCAAAGATTAGAGACAATCATTGCCCGGCTGCCTCCTGCATGTCCCACACTGAAAGATAGAGGCCGAAACCTGAGCCTGTGCCTGGAGACCTGGAATCGAACTGTGAACGCCTGGCTCATAGGTCAATGCTCAATCACTGAGCCATGCCAGTCGGGCTGTCTGAGGTCTTTTTGAAAGCTGGATAGTATAATATTAAATTTTATATTATTTATTTTCTGGTGTTATAATGTAAGCTCCAATGCTATAAGCTTAAACTCTGGCAAAGACTGTTTCCAGAGATCCCTTATTGAGGTGTATGTTTTGGGACTATCAATGATATTGATAATGTTGATGATGATAATGATATATATGTTGATATGTCATTTAGATTAAGGTGATACTACTAATAGCAACATCTATTATTATTAAGTGCTTACTAAAGGTCAAGCCTTGTTTTGAATGTATTGGGCCATTCAATTCTTATATCGCCCTTGAGCTATGTAGAATTATTTTATCTATTTTACAGATGAAGAAACGGAGACATAAAAAGGTTAAATTGCATTTATTTTTCCTTTTTTTATTTAGAAGATTCACCGTCTTGCGAGGTTTTTTTTAAATAAAGCCTTGGTGCCTCTTTGGAAAGCAAAAAAATCTCCAAATCCCCATAGGTTTAGGGACTGAAAGGCAACAAAGGTTCTGCAAAGAAACGTTCCAGTCTAAGACTTTGACTCCTCAACAAGCAATGGAAAGACACCGGTACTGGGCCAGGTCCTTCGTGTAGCAGAGCCATCCGTTCACCAGCAGCTCTGACTCCTGCTACTTCACTTCCTTTCTTGGCTCTGGGATCTCAATATTACCCATAGATCCATGGATTCTGTGAACTGAGCGCCACCTAATAAATTAATATTACGTTTTTGTTCTTTGACGAATTCAGCTTTAGTAGATGTAAGTGAAAAAATGAAAAGCCACAAAGTGTATATGAAACAGTAACTGCGCAGAAGTAGACAATTGGAGTGGGCTCTAAAAAAGTGAGCCTTTGGGAAACTCAGATATCTCAAGAGAGCCAGGCCTGATGCACCAATACTCTCTCTATGGTCCTGTTGGCGGTTTGTGGTGAGTGGCCACTGTGATTGGCTACAGGGCATTGTGATTTCGTAGTGCCTCTGTCGTGCCACTTGTGGAATATTTTAAATATCACTGCTGAGTAGAAATTAGGTTTCCTTAGCAGGTGGGATAGAAATCTTAAATGACAGAGTATCTCTAACAGATATACAAATTACCTGCATAAGATCAAAAATTGGAGTCATTCTCATAGAGAACATTCATCTGAGAAGAAACATTAAATGGCATTTGTAGTTAAAACGATGAAAATAATGCATTGGTACTGATCAATATGGCACCATGTGAGTGACTGTTAATAATAATCCCAATTCATTTCTTCACCTTTTCAATTACAAATAGCTATTTTAAGATCTACCTATTTCTGAAGAACTTTGTATACTTCCGCTATTGTCTGATGTGTATTTGGTGTGGGCCAGGCTGGAAGGGTAGGAAGCATTTGCCAAATATTCAGAACTATTTTCGACCACCCTATCCAAATCCTTGAACAATGAGGATGCCAGGCTGCCAGTGGCTGAGAGGAAGCCTCAGAAATGTGAGACAGAGAAATTTTCAGTTTATTCCCTATTTGTTAGCAGAGAGTCCCCTTCCTGGCAGAAAGCTGCCCCTGAAACTGGAGTTAACTGAGCTTGTCTTCGCTCAGTCACTAGTTCATAACATTCCTTGAGGTTCAGCCGTGGGCAAACTATGGCCCGTGGGCCAGATCCGGCCCGTTAGAGTGTTCTATATGGCCCGCGGAGCCAAAAGAGCGGAGGGTTCTCTTGCTCTCCCCTCCGCTCCTTCACCAGCAGCAGTGTTAACATGTGTTAGTTCACACAAACACTCCATCCATGCTTTTGTTCCGGCCCTCCGGTCCAGTTTAAGAACCCATTGTGGCCCTCGAGTCAAAAAGTTTGCCCACCCCTGGGTTAGATACTGGTTCTCCTTGACACAATTGTTTTATTGACAAGTATTAAAAAATACAATTTTGCCATCGATTTGTCTGCAAACATTGGGTTCCCATAATATCAAACACTTCTGTAAAATGAAAGCATTTTTGTTAATTTAGAGGTTCTATTTTTTATGCAGAGATCTTTTAATACTCTTTTCACAATGTACCTTCTCTCTTGAAGATATATTTGAGGCCATTTTATGGTAATGAAACACTTTTTTCTTCTTCTTTATGCTGAAATGGGCCTTTGTTCTCTGATGGTACTTGCTGGCTCCCAATGCCTAAGGAAAATCACAGGGAATAAAACAGAGCTCTTCCTTTGATGCCTCTCCAAGAGCACGGGAAAACTATCACTCCTTCACCTAAAATTCCTTTAATTTAGCCCCTTGACTGCTGAGACATGACAATTAGAGCGCTCAGGCTCTTAAATGGAACCAAGAGGTATAATAAAAAGCCAAAGGAAGCATTGTGAGAAATATTTTTGAAGATTTCACCATGGTTATAAATGTAAGATTAAGTCTATGTCTCAAAAAATACATATATAGTGCCATGAAGATCAGACAATTTTTTGATAAGTCAGGCCAAAACACTTTACCTGTTGTATATTTAGTTTTCTTGATAACTACTTATAGTTTTAATTCTGTAACATAAAACTAGGTACCAAGTAAGTTTTAACTGGCTTAAATATATAAGTTCCATTTCCTTTATAAAGAGAGAACGTTTTTGATCTTTCCAAGTTTAGAGTATTTTAACTTAAGTAATAATTAAAATGACATGATAATAAAACATGTTTTCCTAAACAAAGAGAGATTATATAATCGGTAATGCAATAACTAAAGTGTATCAAATAATCATTATCACCCCCTATATATCTCACTTTTTTTCTTTTTCTTGCAAGCAATTTTAGTTGGGATAAAAATAATATTTCCAAAATATTACTTAGAGTATTTTACTACTCTCTTGTTGATCATCAAAGTATTAGAGTTGAATACAATCATGTTTCCTTTGAAGCTTTATAGAGAAATCACCTTTAAATTTGTAAAATATAGAGAAATTTATTAATCTATTGCATGAAATTATAAAATGTATGTTTGCTGGAAGCCCAACCACTAGTATAGTCTACTTTTATACCTCAGATTCTACAACTTTTCAATAAAAAATTAGTTCTTTCCATCCAAAGGGTGATTACAAAAAACAAATAAAACAATGAATGGAAATGTTTTGGCTAAGACATAGTACCTATAAATAGTGGTATACTTAATTGATTGCCATACATTTGATTAACAAAATGTAGATTTTATTAAACACAAGTGAATTATAATATTCATATCAAGTAATGTATAAATATTTGTATATATTTTCCTTGTCATCATTGCTAAACTACTCTGGAATCTATATAATTGTTTTGCAACTTGTGATCCCTAAAACATCCCATCTGAAGCACACACTTAGGGCACATGAACCACAGGTCCAATCATGCTTGAAGCGTATGTGGCAGATAATGAAGTATGGAGGCACTAGCAGGGGAATCATAGTAAAGAATCTGAATATCTTTGAATACTGCTCTGCCATCTTTTACAAATAACTATTTTTATTTTGGTTTCAGGTTTGCTACTGAGCCTTGGCTAAGACCAAACACTTGACTATGAACCACCAAATTACCGTGTGACCTTAGTTGCCCTTAAAGAACTGAGTGGTGTCTGATTATATGAAAACATATTCCCCATAGAAAAAAATTGCACTTTATTCTCACTGAGTAGGTATTTATTCTGTGTATGTAATTCCATTCTCTGCACAGAATACTTCTGCCAAAACCAACCCCCACTGATTTACAAATGCTTTCCACACCATTATGTTATTCTAGACAGCATTGGTTCTGACCAAAGAACTCATTATATAGCAAAGGGAGTGAGGCTTTTACAAAATAAATAATGAAAACTGCAATCAGACCCATATTTATGCAATTATTATGATATTTACAAGATATAAATTCAAAAGAATCTATTTTGGGGCTCCCAGATTAGCTTTAATATTTTAGCATACAAGGATATTTTTACTGGACACTGACTGTATTCCCGCATTCTACCAGGATCTAGAAATAACAGTAGATAAGCCATAAACTCTACCCTAAAGGAACTAATAGAAAAATTTATACAAATTCCAGGAAGTAATAAAAATTATATGCAAAGCACTGAAAATAATGGGCTTCATGAAATACTTTACAATGTGTACAGTTCCATTATATGAGTATGCCTTCAAGGCCAAACACTATTTCAGGCACTTTACCATTATATTAGCTGGAAGAAAGAACTTTCTGGCAATAAAACAACTTCAGGCTGTCAGGTGAAGCTAATAGTTTCATCCTTCTATCTAATATTATTATTTTATTTATAAACACTTACAGGCGCTGACTCAAGTTCCTTTATAAATATTTACATTGATTTTACCTCACATAAATTAATTACTAATTTAAATTACATCAAATTATCCTGCAGATTCAGCTCACTGCATAATTGAAGGACACTAGCACTATTAGAGCCTCAGAAGAATGTGCACCAACTTAGGCTTCTGAAAGGATCCCTGGTGCATCTCAAAATCAACCCTTTGGAAGCCATCATGACTGTGCCCTTTTCACCTCATTCCCATCTCAAATTCCCTCTTCTTTCCTGAAAAACACAGACATCAGAGACATATGGTGTTCTTCCATTCTGAGAACTGACACCTGAGATTTCTGAAGACAATACTATATATCAAAATCTACCTTATTGATTCCCAATAGCATGATTCAACACCATAGAGATAATGCAATATGAAAATTTACACTTAATACAATTTTTATTTGAATTAATGATCAATACGATCTTTCTGGATGGTAAGACTACACAATAGATGGAATGAGAAAACATTGCCAGAGCAAAATATGCTGAGGATTATAGTTATACTAGAGGCCCAGTCCACAGATTCGTGCACAAGTGGGGTCCCTCAGCCTGGTCTGCACCCTCTCACAATCCAGTACCCCGCAGGCTGGCCTGTGCAGATTGGACCAAAACCTGGCAATCCAACATCCTCCCGAGGGATGTAGCAAGGCTGAAGCGGCAGGTGGCTGCAGAAGAGCCCCAGCCAGGGCCAGGCACAGCTCCACTGCCACTCATCCCGGACCCACTGCACCTGCCCGCTACCGCCCAGTAACGCTGCCACAGAGGCAGGAGAGGCTCCCACCGCAGCTGAACTTGCCTGCATTGAGTATGAGCATCTGCCACCTGGTGGTCAGTGTGCATCCCACTTTTTTGGTGGCTTGTCCATCAAGACATAAGTACAGCGTATGTGTGTGTATGCACCTGTGTACACATTTAGTTCTGGGCATGCTGTATTCTCCTATGGCTTTTGTATGGAAGTTTTTTTTTCCTATTATAGGCCCAACCTCTCCTTTGGAACAGGCATTCAAAAGACCCCATCAATATGCAGAACATTTTTTCTTATATGGTGTGTTTTTTTACCTTAAGATTTTATTATTCCGGTGTAAAAATCAGGACACTTATTGACTTTATAGAGAAGTTAAAACTATTATGCTTGATGAATGAATCAATCCTGAATGAGTTATTGTGGCTGAGGGAACTATGAAATAGACTCGAGTAAATTCTCTTCTTTATTCACCATCTGTTTCACAGCCAGCACCAAACTTAGGGAAAAATAAAAACAAAAAAGAAAGTAAAATTGCAATAGTCAAAGAATCTCAAGAATGCTAAACTAAAAATCAAGAGACTAGAAGCCTAAATGTCTGTTTCTTTCTTCTGAAACTTTAAGATTGAGCAAAAACCATATGGCCCATCTGCTACTCCTCCCCAAGGCAACTTTTCCCTTTTCTTCAGAGGGCATTTCTATATAGTGCCTCCAGGTACCAATAATACTTTGAATTTTCAAAAATTAATTGAGATCTTACTTCTGGCAAATGGCACTGAACATTAAAGAGAGCCTAGTAACAACACATTCCACCATCTGCTTTTTTCTGAATCTGAACGTTTTCATTCCTTACACATGAGCACTGCCCAGGCTCCAGGTAAACTTGGCACAAAGGAACAAATGCGGCTCTCTGCTCCTCCTGTTCGTCAGACAGCTGCTCTTCCTTCACAGTGCCAGCCACAACCCTGAGACACAAAGGTGAAGGTCGGAGTGAACGGATTTGGCCGTATTGGGCACTTGATCACCAGTGCTGCTTTTCACTCTGGCAAAGTGGACATTGTTGTCTTCAATGGCCCCTCAACTGACCTCGATCACATGGTCTACATGTTCCAGTATGATGCTAGTTCAAAGGCACAGTCAAGGCTGAGAACGGGAAGCTGGTTATCAATGGATAGTTCATCTCCATCTTCCAGGAGTGAGTTCCTACCAACATCAAATGGGGTGATGCTGGTGCTGAGTATGTTGTGGAGCCCACTGGTGTCTTCACTAACATGGAGAAGGCTGGGGCTCACTTGAAGGGCGGAGCCAAGAGGGTCATCATCTCTGTCCCTCCTGTGGATGCCCCCATGTTTGTGAGGGGTGTGAACCATGACAGGTATGACAACTCCCTCAAGATTGTCAGCAATGCCTCCTGCATCACCAACTGCTTGGCACCATTGGCCAAGATCTTCCATGACAACTTTGGCATCATGGAGGGACTCATGACCACACTCTATGCCATCACGGCCACCCAGAAGACCATAGATGGCCACTCTGGGAAGCTATGGTGTGATGGCCAAGGGGCTACCCAAATCATCCTCCCTGCTTAGACTGGCACTTCCAAGGCTGTGGGTAAATTCATCCCTGAGCTCTATGGGAAGCTCACTGGCATGGCCTTCCGTGTCCCCACCCCCATTGTGTGGGTTGTAGATCTTACCTGCCACCTGGAGAAAGCTGCCAAATACAATGACATCAAGAAGGTAGTGACACAAGCATCAGAGGGCCCCCTCAAGGGTATCCTGGCTATACTGAGGACCACGCTGTCTCCTGTGACTTTAACAGTGACACCCACTCCTCCACCTTTGATGTTGGTGCTGGCATTGCCCTCAATGACCACTTTCTCAATCTCATTTCCTGGTATGACAATGAATTTGGCTACAGCAACAGGGTGGTGGACCTTATAGTCCACATGGCATCCAAGGAGTAAGAGCCCCCTGGGACCATCAGCCCCAGCAAGAGGAAGAGAGGCCCTCAGCTGCTAGAGAGTCCTTGCCCCAAATCAACCCCAACACACTGAGAATCTCCTGACCTCCACAGAAGGGGAGGGACTTAGGGAGCCCTATCTTGTCATATACCATTAATCAAGTTCATTTTATCCAACCAAACAAACAAACAAACCCCCAAAAAGGAACAAATGCCTCATGTAGGCATGAATTCAATGTAAGCAGGCACAAAACAATTATATTTCCTAAGAAGATGATAATGAAAAAGTAAAACAGTGAAGACATATAGCTAAAGGGATTTTTCAGTAAATTAAACATATATTCACATGTTGACCCACATCAGCACTACACAGGCTCTGAAAGTTTACATTTTCAATCAAGGGGCATTGAAAAAATGATAAATTTCATTCTGTCTTCAAAGCCTTCAAAATATTGCATTGAGATTCCATAATTGTCTATCAGTTTTTCAAAAACACTAATAGTAAGAAGTTAAAAGACCATTCCATAAAAATGACTTGGAAAAAATAAGTTGATTCAATGTAATTGAGCATTCAAAAGACATAATTTTTTAAACAATTTATAATCATTTTAGTAGTCAACTGGCTGCTACTCTTCCTTTTTTCTCATTCTTAGATTTGGAGTGACTAGAGAAGCTAAACTAAGACAAGGAAAATGACAATTTAATTGCTTCACACAGGCCCAAGTTTAAAATTTTATTCCAGGTACCAAATTTCCTGGGTTTTGTTCTGAATTGGATTGCTCATTTTTGCCACATTTAGCATTATAAAACAGAAACCCTGAAATCACTTTTCTGTTCTCATCTCCTAACCCTAGACCTTAAGGAAAATTATAGGAAATTAATAGAATACTTGGGACAGGAGAAATGATATGATTTATCCTATCTAATAAAAGAGAAACATGGTAATTGGCGTACGACTGCTACCCTTCCCATTGGCTAATCAGCGAGATATGCAAATTAACTGCCAGGCAAGATGACGGCCAGCAGCCAGGCAGCTTGAAACTAACATGAGGCTTGCTTGCTTCAGTGACGGACAAAACCAACGTTCCCCGCCTGCCTTGCCGGCCTCTGAGACTGCAGTTTGAAACATTGTAATAAATATAGAAGCTAGACAAAACCCCAGAGACCT
>NW_006284244.1:2574651-2597216 GCF_000327345.1 Myotis davidii
GATCACCCTGCGGCTCTGTGTGTGACAGGGTGCGGCATCCCAACTCCCCCCTCCCCACCACGGGCCCTGCTCTGTGTGTGACGGGGTAGAGCCATAACCTCCCCCTCCGCCCTGTCCTGAGTGTGACAGGGGGAGGTACCCCAACTCCCCTATCAGTCCTACTCTGTGAGTGACATGGGGGAGCTCCTCAACCCCCGGATGGGCCCTGCTCTGTGCGTGACGGGGGTGGTGCCGCAACCTCCCCATCGACCCTGCCTTGAGTGTGACAGGGGGCGGTGCCCCAACCCCTCAATTGGCCCTGCCCTGAGCATGACTGAGGGTGGCATCGCAACTGTTCAGGGTTTTTTACTTACTCCTATCAAATCTGAACACTTTTCTCCAATTGTTAAAAACATCAGGCCGGAAGATCTTTCTTAGATACAGATTACTTATAAAGAACTAAGTTATTGTTGTGACCACTGTAGAATCTTTTTTGCAATTTAAATTCTAAGTTCTGGAAGTAATTACCAACTTTGAAAACTATAATGTGTTTTGTTTGTTTGTTTGTTTTTAGTAAAAATAGCTTGCTATCTTCCTTTTGAGTCAGTCTGAGTAAAATATCTTAGTGTCACACCTTTCATAATGTAGTTAGAATACCAAATAACTCTATGTTTAGGGTGTGTGTGTGTGTGTGTGTGTGTTATTTTAGTAAGAGATTAGTCTAAAGGGACAGATAAGTGGCTGCACATTGGTTTGCTGAAAAAGTTATTACCATGTTTTGTGCCAAAAAGTAATATCATATTTCAATAATTCTTATACATGCATTCATTAAATACCAATCTATACCAAAAAAAAAGGTAATATGTAATTAGTCTGGGAGACCTTCCAGGAGACCTACCGGGAGACCTTCTGGACATCCTTCCAGACAAAGTGTGGTGGCAGGGCCGAAGCAGAGGCAGTTAGGGGCAATTAGGCCAGGAGGAGAGGGCAGTTGGGGGCAAGCAGGCTGGCAGGGGGTCCATTTGGGGGTGAGCAGGCCAGCAGGGGGGGCAGTTGGGGGTGAGCAGGCTGGCAGGAGGGGCAGTCCCAGATTATGAGGGGGATGTCTGACTGTCAGTTTAGGCCCGATCCCTGTGGGGTCCCAGATTGGAGAGGGTACAGGCTGGGCTGAGGGATATGCACCCTCCCCATGTACAAATTTCGTGCACTAGACAACTAGTTTATTAAAATATTTCTGGATTTTCTTTTCCACTCTACTGTGGCCCATTGATAGCAATTCACATTAGTTTGAAAAAGTTACTTTGAGTTTTAGGTTCTATTTCCATTGAGCCTTGCAGTAGCTATTGTGAGCATTACATTGATTCATTTGTTATTAAGGCCACTTTGTAAGGAAGTATTAAGGATAATCATTCCACCTTCTCCCTATCTGTCTCTTCTTCTGCAAAGTTTTTCATTTTAAAAATTATCCTCCCTTTTTATTTTCTATGTATTTCCCCATACTCCATTAATTCCCTCATGCTGAACATGTGCCATGGATGTTATACCATTTGAAGAAAAATAAGTTAATTAAGAGAAGAGAAGAAAATAGTATTTTATTTTGGCTTTATTTCCTAAACCAGATATTAGCACATTAGGGAAATGAGAAAAGGCTCTTTGGTAAGGCAAGAACTATCAATAATGAGGTTCTCTTTGCTTCTATAGCCTCTAAAAAGACAGGTTGGAAGCAAAATTCAAATAAACTAGCAGATTGGTAGGAAAGGAATTAAGTAAACGATTTCCAAATGGCACAACTGTTCCCTTAAGGGTTTTTAAAACAGAATATTTTAACTGGATCTTGAAGTAAATGTTTTTGACATTGTTTGAACAAAAGAGCAACCCTCTGGCCATAGACAGAATATTCTGGGGGGATTGGGAGGTGTCACTTTGGAATTCTACGAACAGGAACAAAGTGAGGCTGAAAAGATTGCAAAGATGAATGACTGAGATGATTCCAGACAATCAAAGGATAGGGGATGTTGAAGAATGATTTCAATTTAAAAGGAAAGAAAGAGAGAAGCCCTGTAAATGAAGTTTATTTTCCTCTGATGGATAGTTAAGGAAGTGTATGATATGATGGCATTGCAAGAGTCAAGCTCATCTCAAGGAAGAAAACGAAGCATTCTAAAGCAGGCATCTGTGCCATCATTTTACCAGGGGTAGAGGATAGGAGCCATTTATTTTGTAATATCTCTGGTAAAGTTAAATAGCCCAATAACCTGAGTCACATCTATACCTTGGCCTTAACCTTACAGACCGATAGTCTTTCATCTGCACAATCTAGATAACAAATTATTTGTACACCATCTAGTCTATGATTACAAACTGCTCCAGGTTTCCAGAATAAATCTCATTCCAATTCCAGAGATGATGGCATGCAGAAAGTCACTGCTAATGTCATTCGCTGCTCAAGAGCCCAGTGGACTCTCTCTGTCCCATCCTATGAAAGAAATCATCGAGCACCATGAGGAAGAAGAGGCGGCTTTGTACCATGCTGATAACCATTGTGCACTTTAAATCAGTTTTCTAGAAACTGTATCCCACTTCTTAGTCAGTCATGCACTGGTTTAACAGCAATTCCCACACTGTTCCTTCTTAAACATGTTGAGACGTCTTATCCAGAGAGAAAAGTTTTGTGATTAAGAGAGTGCTAGTAAGCCCTAAGCAAACCAATTTAAGCCCCTAAAATATCAGTTTGAGACCTTGGTCATCAAATCTACCAATCATGTTCACTATGTGCAGTTACTTTTCAGAGCTCTTTTTTTTCTGTGGAAATTCTCTAACGTGTTCCTTTTTAAAAACAAACAAACAAATAAACAAACAAAATAACGCACCTCCATAGTAGGTATAATTGAGATTCCATTTTATGGAAAATAAATGTGAGGCACAAAAGTTAAGTAACTTGTCCCTTGTTATATAGTTAACTAGTATGGAAGCCAGGATATGGATCCATAGGTATAACAATCTAATTACCCAAGGAGATTATTTCCAATTTCCTTTTAATGCAAGTTTTTATTTATAAGTTAGGTATTTATCTCTACCATTGATGAGGCACACTTATGAGAGGAAAACACATGTGCTCAGTTCAGCTTCTTTGAGTATTTGTCAGTTGATCAAACATATTAATAATAAAATACCTTTGTAAAATCCAGCTTAAAGTTTGGTTGTTTTTTTTTTTTGAATGACAAAAGAAAGATGCTGCTTACTAAATAAGTAAGCCTAAGAAAATCTGGAAGGGGGCTTGGTCTGAGTGGGACAGTGGGAGCAGGAGACAGGTGTGATGGACTATTGCCTAGGGGCACCACTGTAGTGATGATAAGACAGTTATGGGAAGCGGGAGTGAATAACTACCATGACAATGAGCTAGATGGATACTATATTTGCATGTGCGTTTTCTTCACTTTTGACTCGTGACTTATTTTGCAGTGGTGTGTTATTTTAAAATACTTGCTTTTCCAATTTTATTGCTACCACATGATGAATGAAAAAAATAAACATGTGAAACCATGCATAAGCACACACACACAAACTATGTCAATAATCTGATCACACAGACCCAATAGATAGCCAACTTCTAACTATTTTGTCTACCATCACGGCCATTAGATTTATGTACCTGGAGCTCCAGAGATAAAATCTGAGGTAAACTTTTGCACTTTGGAATTATTTGTCTATAGTTAATCATTAAAACTACCTAGGGGCAATATAGATTGGGGGGGGGGGGAGTGAGGAAGGAGGGTTAGGACCAAGCCTTGAGGAATTCCATCTTTTACAGATGAAAAAGAATTCCATCTTTTACAGATGAGCGGAGAAAGATGAGTTTAGTGAAAGAAAGTGAGAATGAGAAGATTAGAAGAGTGTGGTTTCAAAAATAAACCAAAAGATTCCTGGTTGTACCAGCAACAACGTGTGAGACATTGAGCAACATATTTAATCTCTCTAATCATTAATGTTCTCATCTATGTCTCCTCCACAGACTTGTGAGGACATGAATGATATAATGGTCTAACTCCTTATCACTTACTAGCTCAGGGCTTGCTGTGTCGTAAACAATTCCTCAGTGCCAGTTACCACCATCATCATTCTTGTTCCCATCGTCACCACCACTGTCACGCCATCATCTTCACCATCATCGTTGTCACTATTATTTCAAACATGTGATGCAGCACTAGAAATATGGTGCCAGCACTCGCAAATCTCTGCAGCATTTCCTAGGGTAAGAAATTCTCGTTTGCTGCCTGGGCCCCTTGCTCACTGTATGCTTTCTCAGGCAATGGGAATGTCTTGCAGGAGAATGTTTAGTTCTGGTTATAGCTCAGCATCAAGTTTGTTTGTTAGTTTTTTTTCTAATTGTATTCAGGTATTTGCATTTAATACAGAATTAACCTGGGAGGATGTGGATGTGGGAGGGGGAGGTGATAAGGACTATTAAACACATACAAACAATTAAGATATTGAAGTGTCCCTCTGTAAAAAGATAGAAGGTATGATATGAGGGGAAATTTATCAGAACTTTAAGTTCAGAAAGATCTGGGTAAATGTATTTCACTTCTGGAAAATTTTACAGCAAAATAGTCTGAATAATCAATTAAATTTGCACTTATAAATGCCTAAAGAATAAGTACTTTGACTACTCAATCTTCTTTTCATTCTTTTGTGGTTAACTAATTTACTGAAAATATTTTTAAAAGACCTTGCTGAGAAAATAATTGCCATTACTCATTTAACATTTGGTTTTCTGTACAAATAAAGCAAAAATGGGGAAAATAAATAAAAGCAAAATTTTATAGTCATATAACAATAAAAGTTATCTTTCTCTTCAACACATTTTTTCTATCACTAAGAGATAACCATGATCAATAATATAAAAATTTTAAAATATGTGATTTGAATGTTTAACAAATAGAATGATTCAGTCTTAAGCAATAAGGCATAGAGTATTTTTAAATTTTTTATTTTATTTTTCCATCACCATTTTTCCCCTCTATGCCCCCTCCACCTCCACCCATCCTCCTCCACCCCTATGATACACTTACACAATGGAATATTACTCTGCCATTAAAAGGAAGAAAATTGTACCCTTTGTAACAATATGGATGGGCCTGGAGAATGTTATACTAAATGAAATAAGCTATTCAGAGAAAGACAAGTACTATATGATTTCACTCATATGTGGAATTTAATGAACAAACTGAACTACCAAGCCCAATAGAGACAGAATCATAGATAGAGAGCAGCAGACAGCTCTGGGGTTGGCAAGGGGCGTGTAGGTAGGGGGTCATGGAGGCATTGAGCAAAAAAGAAAAAAAGAGAACTCATAGAACAGCATAGAAGATTTTAACTACTCTTAAAAGCTAAAATTTCACATGGTAGGCAAATACTTGATATTGAATATTTCTTATTTCTTCTGGCAGTAATTAACTCTAAGTAATTTCAGAAATGTTTCTGTGGATAGTATATGCTTTTTTTGTCATATTAATCTGTCAATATTTAATTAAAATGATCCTCTTAAATATTTTATGTGCAGAAAAAGTAAGTTGATTATGTACAAATGCAATGAATTGCTGATTTCTTATCAGATTTTCTAATGAAATACAGGTGAAAGAGGATCTTTTAATGTATATTATTATGCATAGCATTTTGTATCAGACAGTATTTTATAGCTAATAATAGTATTCATATATTGTTAGATTTTATGTATTTATAAGTGATAAAAAGTCAGAGAAAATCTTTTACAGTATGCACAAACTCAAAGCTACTAAAATAGACATCTGCCCAAGTTAAGACTCTGTTCTGTGTCCAGTAATATAAAGACTTGAGGTTTACTGCATATCATTTCTAACCTCATCCTTAGACAGTAATTCCTTATGTAAGTTTCTACTCCAAAAATAGTGAGATTTAGGAACCTTCAGCACCAAATAAAAATATTAAGAAGACCAGATCTGTCTTTACCCTTCTGCTTTGAAAAGATTAAAGGTAAACTGCATAAAGTAACTCATGTCAAATTAGATTTGGATGAAACAACATAAAAACAGAGGGTAATTTTTTTTTTCTTTAAAGATCTGGAGATTTCTGCATTCCTATTAGTTCATAGTGTCCTTTATTTCTTCTTTCACTCCAAAAAATAAAAAACAAATATCTCAGAACCATACTGATGCAAAGCAGATATGGTTTATGCTAAAATGATGACAGAATAATAAGTAAATACCTTTGGCTCTAAATAAAAAGTGAGGCAAGTTAATGTACCTGTAAACATTTCAAATTTATATAAAATCTGTAAAACATGGAGATGCACATTTTTATGCTTCCCACCTTAACTGGCTTTTAAAACTAACCAATGACTTTTTTAGCTTGATATCATCAAATAAGATAGTTTATAAGACTCACTGTTAGCAAAATTGAAGTGAAGCAGCATACACCATCATAGAGCATAAATTGTTGAAAGGTTTATAGAAAACAAAGTGAACTTAAAATGCTAATGTTTTGAGCACTTTTATAAATCTCTCATAAGGAAGTAATTATTTAAAATTTAGAAAATAGCTTTTACGTAAAAATGTTAAAAACCAATTATGTATATAATTTATAACAAAATTATAATAAATGATGGTGGTTGTGGTCACATGTACATACATACACACACACATACACAGTGATATATTCACACAATAAAATTTTATGTAGCTGTTGAAATAAACAACATTTAGGGGCATAGAAGCAATGTCTTAAAATAATATTAAGTCAAATATAGTAAATAATATTGTAGATACTATGTGTGGTGTCAGATAGGTACTAGACTTAGGTTGATTATTTCATTTTGTAAGTTGTGTAAATGTCTAATCACTATTGTATGCCTGTGACAAGTATAATGTTATATTTGTTAACTGTAATTAATTTTAAAAACTTAAATGATAAAATATAAGTTTATATATAAAAAAATCTTATTCCAATAAACATAAGTTGGAGAAACTACATAAAAATGTATTGTTGGATGTCACATATATATTTTTTTACTTCTTATAAGCTTTTTGTCCTTTCCAAATTTGATAGGTATATTATATTTCAAGTTAGAAAAAAAATAAATTATTCATAGTAACATTGCCTGAAAAGCAGATGTATAACTTTATTTAAATGGATAATTAGACTTGTTTTCAATTTTTAAAATTTCCTCATAAGGGCAAAATTTTACATTGAGAAGTTTTGGACAGAGGCAGATTTTTCAGAAAAATAATCCCTATTCTCTCTAGGATCTTGTCTTTGTAAGCACAGTTATAATATTCTAGAACAGAAAGAATGTATGTAAAAGTTTTATTCCAGGAACAAGTAATAAAACTTAAGAACAATGCAAGTAAAATTATGAGGTATTCCAAGACAAATATACTTCTAGTGATGAATTTTTGATCAGGTGACCCCTATGTTCTTTCAGTCCCAACATATTAGGCTTCCAGAATATTTCCAAAAATATGAATGTGTCCCCAAATTTACCTTTGCTCAAATAATCTCTCTTGATTTATTGCTATGGGGGGGGAGGTGTGTGAAATTTTTCTTTCCTTATACATGGTATATGTACTTATATGTCTCAGTTGCATAAATGTTTTCTCTGTGGTCCACAGTTTACTTCCAAATCTCTTGGTCTCAGCTTTCAGGGGCTCTTACTTTTACGGGGAGTGGAATTATTCTTTACCAACCATTTGTTTAAATTTTGAGAAAGTATCCTTTTGACTTCAAGCCACATAATTTGATTCTTACTGTTTTATTTTGTTTTGTTTTCCTTCAGACATTGGAGCATATTCCCCTCTTTTAAATTGCTTTACATTCCGGTCATTAATTGGTGAATGTTGGGGGCTCAACATGTGTTTCACATAAAGTTTCCAGCTTCCTCGGGTGTTATATGACAGCCCCCTTGAATGCTGAAGACAAGGTGCTTGCACTTTGTCTAAAAAAAGAAAAAAGGACATGATTTGAACTAAGGTAAATTTACAGTAGCCAAGGTTACAACATAATCGAAACTCGGCAATTCCTGGATGGAGGAACAGTCATAAAGGACCACTTGCAAGTGTAAAATATATCAAGGTTGGTAACAGGATGTGAGAGGATGTCATGTACACATCTGGGAAGCTTCAGGAGCAAAGCAGGAAAAGATCAGGAAACAGGAGCTGATTAAATATTGCATTGCTCTCAATAGGCAAATCAAATTAAAAACAATCTTGAAGTCTTGAGTGAAGTAAATAAAATCACACTCTATAAAGCAAGAAGCGACTCCGAGTTGAGAGAAGCTTCCTGGAGCTGTGTAAGTTTTATGGGAGGTCCCTGAATCCTCTTTAACAAGCGTTTCCTTCTGGCCACTTTTCAAGGTCTATGTGATTTCAGCACATGATCCCCAAAGGAGAGGATTCACAGGGAGGATTACGAACAGAAGAGAGTAATAAACATATATACATAAACATATATACTTTGAAAAAAAAGGGCTTTTACCCCCCTTTTCTATTCTCTTTAAAAATATGTTCTTACTGTTTTTCAGAGAGAGAGAGAGAGAGAGAGAGAGAGAGAGAGAGAGAGAGAGAGAGAGAGAGAGAGAGAGAGAGAGAGAGAGAAACATCCATCAAGCCCACAATGTGGGCATGTGCCCTGACCCGGAATTGAACCAGCAATCTTTTGGTGCATGGGACGATGCGCAGCCAACTGAGCTATACAGACCAGGGATCTTCAATAATAATAATATAATAATAATAATAATAAAATAATAATATGAAAGTATGGAGTAGAGAGAGAATAGACCTGAATATGGGCATGAAGAGATATATCAAAGATGAAAAGTTAAAGAAGAAATCAAGAGGGATTAATTATGGCAAAGTGTAAGAAGAAAGCTAAGGGCTCATCCTGGAAATTATAATTGGTCCCTAACTGTACAGAATAATATTAATGGACTTTTTCTAACAAATCCAATGGAATACTAGCATGAATATTTAAAACAAAGAACTCTCATTGCCTGGTTTTCTCAAGAAGTCTCATCTCCAAATTAGAGGAAATAATTTAAAGTTAGTTTATAAGACATTTATGTCTGCAACCTTGAACTGGCATATCCACACATTAAGTTGTTTCCACAAGTGTCTTTGTGTTTTAGGACAAGCAAAGGAAATGACAGTCTCATGTATATATTTTTATATCCCTGAGAGAATTTAGGGGGAAACTTTTATTTCAGATGAATTTGGAATTTTTTCCTATTATATGACACTAGACACTTTAATTTTTGAACTGAGATTCTTGGGAGAACCAAAGACCATAGAAAATGTCCAGATAATTCATGGAACTTCCATATTTTATTCAAGGAGAAAGAAGAGATTTGAACAGGTAGTAGGAGATAAGAATTAAATTTCCTGATAACATACCAGGGGACATGTTTTTGTTCAATGTAACAGTTATACATGAGTACATTTCAAAGCAAATTAATCATATCACATTTTGTAAACATAATGCAGTCACACTGGACATTAGCAATAAATAATCAAACATAAATATTGACATTATCAGAGATTCTCCAATAGAGTTCTGAGCAATTCTAAGGTCCAGGATGAGGCCTACGGGCTTATGGTCCATAGACCACACCAGTGGAAGCACATCCTGACTATACTTCTGGAAAGGGTTCCTATGATGGAACAAGGGCTCAGCGGGAAGGAAGGATGCAGGGGGGATAGTGACTCCCCACTCACTGTTGTAAAAAAGGCCTCTTCCAGGTAAAAAGTGAGAATGCTGTTGTGACTGTGTTTTGGTTAGCATATGAAACATATAAAATTATCCCTTTTGGCAAAGATGAGATGTTGCTGACTACAGATGTGTCTGGCTCCATCTTCCTCATGAGGAATGCCCCTGCAACCATTAAATAGTCAAGAGAATATATGGCTAATTTAAAACTCCTTCAATAAAACCTTTATATCGGCATGGCACATTTGGAATGGCAGCCAGAATCAATTTGAACATCCATTATTAGAAAAACATACACTTCTCAGCGTGAGCTCAAAGGATAGAAAAATTATCAGATAGGTAAAAAGATACTTTGTGTGCCTTTGACACAGGAGAACAATATCTATGATCGAGAGAGAGAAAAAAAGAGAGAGAGCAGGTTCTTTAAAAATTTAATTTATTTTCTCAATCTAAGAGGTGCATATAGCTCTTAGGCTATTATGTAGAGGTGTGAAATTGAAGATTTAGAAAAGACCAGTCCTTTATAAAATAGGAACATAAAGACTGATGAATAAAATTTGCCATGGAAGCAATAAGTAGCTAACTCGATACTGTAATATTAATAAATTAGAAAAAATCTTAAAAGGTTCCAACAGGATATAATTGCACTCTAACAATTAGAGAAGGATATATTTTTCAAAGGAATATATATCCAAGTGTGGGTATAGGGAAATCCCAGAGGAGAAAGCGTCAACCTGGGCTTAGGGGCAGACACAGTCCTACTAAACTTGAAGAGACAGATGAAGGGACTGGCTGTCTTAACTGGGAGGGAGGGAATGGCATAATGGGCACATATGTTTCATTTTCATGCATGAGATTAATGAATTGCTCTGTATAATTTATAGAAAATATTAAAAATCAGACTTTTCCAAAACAAAAAATATTGAAATGCTTGTTCCAGGATTATCATTCATTTATGTGATGATAAATTCTTAATGTACCTCATAATATACTCTTTTAATAGATGAGAAATAAATTGGATAGTATTTCATCTTACTTATGATCTTTAAACTATAATGGTGATACCCTCGTCATCTCACTGGCTTATTTTAATTTTTACTTATAAAGTCATTTGTAGATATAATTTTTACAAGATAGTTCTTTTTAAAGATAAATTCATTTTATTTTTGACATTTCAATAGACACACTAAAAACAAACTATTTATTATTTTCAATGCTGTCAAATGTAACATAAAAATGTGGTAAATATCAAATTTTATTAGGTATGCTTTTTATAATTAAAGCTACATGCTTTTCAAAAGTAAACAAAATTATGATAGCTAATTTACTTTTTATGCTTTTCTGTTTCTTCCTAACCCCCATTGAAAAGTGTCTTTGTTGATTTTAGCTACAGGGGCGGGGGGAGAGAGAGAGGGAGAGAGAGAGAGAGAGAGAGAGAGAGAGAGAAAGAGATTGTTCAGTTACCTCTGCTACATACCTGGTATATACTGAGTATCAAACCAACAACTTGGGTACGTGCTCTGACTGGGAATCAAACCAGCAACATTTTGGTGTATGAGATGATGCTTAATCGACTGAGGCAGACAGGCCAAGGCTTTTAAATTTTCATAAAACCAACTGAAGAGTAATATAGCCCATTGTCATTGTAAAAGTTTCTTTCCCCAAATTTGAGAAATAATTTTATGTATAACTTTAGTAGTAGTAGTATTTTAGTATTTTAGAGTAGGCTTTGTTTTTTAATCCAGGAATAGACCACAAACCTATCTTTGGCAATAGTTCCTAACACTTAAATTTAATTTTGGTATTTGGTGTTTTGTAAAATATATTTTTATTGATTTCAGAGAGAAAGGGAGAGAGAGAGAGAGAGAGAGAGAGAGGTGATGAGAATCATTAATTGGCTGCCTCCTGCACGCCCCCCACTGGGGACCAAGCCCACAACCCAGGCATGTGCCCTTGGCTGGAATTGAACCCAGGACCATTTGGTCCACAGGCTGATGCTCCACCTGCTGAGCCAAACCAGCCAGGGCTTGGTGGCCATCTTTTAAATGAGTCTTTCTGTCATAGTGCATTTTTATATCTTATCAGCATCCTACTTTCCACAAAGCTCCAGCTTGAGTGTTATATTTACCCCTTCTACTTAATTTTCACTTCCCTAGCACAAGTTCAATTAAGGACTCTGGTAAGATTTCTTAAGGCCACAGACATTTATACATGCAAAATTTCAGATGTTTAAATGATCATCATTTTGATGTTTTAGAACTTGGAAGAACAAGGAATTTTTTTTTTGTCTTATATTTATTGCTTTCCATTAGTTTGTTTAATTAAAGTTATTGTTTAAACTTTTTCCAGGCTTGGGATAGACTGAGAATGTGAGCCACAAAACTTATTTTGTAAATTTGCTGAGATGGACTTAAGATTTAGCTTTCAGGAACAACACCCAAACCCTGTCAAGGATTGATCTGATAAGACTATGGATGCCACCGACTGCTCCATGCCAAGACCCTGGCTTTATTGCAACTGCCAGATCTGTCACCCTAATCCAGATTTATCTGCATCCCCTCTGCCAACAATAAAGAAATGCCATCAAAGCCATTTCCTGGCATTGTTCATTTCAGAATTCAAATCTTATGGAGACAAAATTGATGGAGTATATATAACTTAAATATACATGAAAAATTGAGTTGTGTGTTCTACATTGAAGAATCTTCATACACCTAAAGTGTAAATTTTCTAAATCTAGAAAAGCTATTGAAAAGATCATGTACTGTCCTCACCAGTGTGTCAGGTTAGAGTGTTGGCCCACAGACTGAAGGGTTGCAGGTTCAATCCCTGCTCAGGTTCGATCCCATTGACCAGGATGCAACTGATCAATGTCTCTCTCTCTCTCTCTCCCCGCTCCCTCCCTCCACACTCTCTAAAAGTCCATACAAAAATATTCTTGGGTGAGGATTAACAACAACAACAATAAAAAGATCATATACTGTTACAAATATGATAGTTATCACTACATGGTAGAATCTAAGAGTTGGTAAATATTATAGAGGCTTTTTAGATTGTCAACTTTCCATTGCATTTATTCTTTTAACAGTTTTGCTATTAGTTCTGTGATTTGGGGAAAGTTATTTAAACTTTGTTTAGGCTCACGTACCTTAAATGTAAAATGAGGAAAAGTGATATTTATGAAACCACAGATAAGTAGTGAAGATTAAATACTGTAATATGTATAAATTTCTTAGGACAAATATAGACCTTGGTAAACACTCAGTAAATTCTATTTGCTATCATTATTAAACTTTATGTCCTAAGTAAATATATAACTTTAACAGTATCCCAAACTGACAGTTTTGAGAATTTTTAGTGTTATGAGGTTCACATTCCTGTACATCAGCTCATTCTATACTACAGGACTTATTTTTATTTATTTTGCATATATTATTATACTTACGTCATTATAATTTACTGATTTGGAAGCCATCAGCATATAATAAGATCTATTTGAAAAACTTACTTGTGTTAAATTTAACAGTTTCTCATAATAGCAATATTTTTAAAGTGTAGTTGGGTTTCCATACCTCCACAAAAATATTTCAAACCATAGTAGTTCATCTACATTACTATATCACTAAAAATAATGATTGCCACAGGGTGTAATACTCAGGTCTAATAACATTGACAGTATCCCATCAAGTAGCAGGGTCCTTCATTTACACTGATGTGGAGGTTAGGAGCAGAGGCTCCAGTTCCAGATCATCAGGATTTAAATCCTAATTCTTCTGATTATAAGTTGTGTGACCTTGGGAAGGTTATTCAAACTTTCTGGGTCATCTGTAAATTTGTTGAGTAATAGCACCTAGCTCATAGCAATATTGTGAGAATTGACCATATCCTTATATAAAGTGATTAGAATATGGATGTTTCTAAAGTTAATACTGTATAATTATGTTATTATTAACTAGAGGCCCAGTGCACAAATATTTGTGCACCTGGGGGGGGTCCCTCAGCCTGCCCTGTACCCTCTCCCAGTCTGGGACCCCTTGGGGGATAACAACCTGCTGGCTTAGGCCTGCTCCTGGGTGGCAGAGGGCAGGCCCAATCCCTAGGTGCCGGCCCTGGTTATATCCAGGTCTATTCAAAGTGTTGAGAATACCAATATAAGAATAAGATAAGATTCATGCTTCTCAACTCTCTCACAGTGAATATGGAAGAAAGACACATAAATTGATCATTATAGTGCACATTCGGAAAAAGATGTACATAAGCACCTAACCCAATATGGGGACTAGGTGAAAGTGAGTTTAGAGGAGGTTTCTTAGAGAAGATGATGGGAGGGTTAAGCAACTGATGACTACAGAGCATCTATGCTGATCTGAAGTAGAAACCAACTTGTCTACAGAAATGATAATGAGTAATGAGATTAAGGAGCTTAAACACAAGAGTAATAAAATGGTGATTAATTACAAAATTTACCAAATTCGGGGATAAAAAACAAAGCTAAGCAAAAACAACCACTAAGTATGAAGTTCTATCTTTTTGGTCAAACAACACTTCATTGTTTGTGGATTATCTACAGTCGGAGGTAGGCACTATAAGGAATGTATTTAATTTTTTTAAAAGTAAATTGATTTATTTTATGGTATTATATACATATCAGCCATTTTAAAATTTTCTCAAATGCAGACAGGCATATATATATATGAAAGAGAGAAAGAAAAAAGGAAGAAAGAAAGAAAGCGAGAGAGAGAGAGAGAGAGAGAGAGAGAGAGAGAGAGAGAGAGAGAGAGAGAGAGAGAGAGAGAGAGAGAGAGAGAGAGAGAGAGAGAGAGAGAGAGAGAGAGAGAGAGAGAGAGAGAGAGAGAGAGAGAGAGAGAGAGAGAGAGAGAAAGAAAGAAAAGAAAGAAAGAGAGAAAGAAAGAAAGAAAGAAAGAAAGAAAGAGAAACATCCAAACCTGTGAGAAATTTCATTGTTTGTTAACTTAGGTCTGGTGAACTATGATGAAAATACCGAAATTTTTCCAGTAATAGGAGCTATATTTCTCTTTGCTGGACAATCTAATAAGGTCACTCTTGCATTCAGCAAAGTCATTCTAAGATTAATCACAATATGATATATGCATATTTTACATGAGAGCTGGGAAATATTCAAGGACTTTAAATTTATAGTCAAACCGAAATATGACTAAAAAATATTTTCAAAACCAGATACCTTATTAACATTTCTCTGAACTTAGTGCAATGAATCTCACAGTTTATTGTTTTAATCTTTAAAAATAAGTAAGGTTTATATTTTACATTTTATTTTAAGATAAGTAAGTTTTATATTTTATATTTTATTGTCCATTTTTTTACAAGAACAGAAGTCTCATTTATTGCTTTGGGACAATTATTTTCAGTCAGTTATAGGCACACAGGCAACAGTATACCTGTAATTCTCAGGTCTAATAAGTTATATCACTGAATAAAGTGAAATTACATAAGATGCTGCAATGTGTAAAACAGCAACAGTAAATTAGTATTATTATAATTAGTCCCAAAAGTACCAAGTTAGTTTATCATGGATCACTGATTATGAATACCTCAAATTGAAAAAGTAGTTCAAAGCTCACACCTGCCAATAGATGACGGTAGTGTCACCATTCTATAACAACAACAATAACTAAACAGTATCATATGCTCTTAGAAGTTCTAAATTTGTACTAAAAATCGTAATCTGAGCAAACACACTAGAAAAAAATATAGAAGACATCCACATTGGAGAGGGAAAGATAAAGTTATATCTCTTTACAGATCATGAGTTTATATATACAAAATCCTAAAGATTACATACACACACATACACACAACAACAAAAAACTTAAACCTAATAAATAAATTCAGAAAAGTTGCAGGATACAACAAATGCACAAAAAAGATTAAGTGCATTTCTACACACTAATAATAAACAACCTGAAAAGGAAATTTTAAAAATAAATCAGATTATGATAGTATCAAAATAGGATAAAATACATAGAAATAAACTTAAGCAAGTTCAATCTAAATGGCTAAAATTCTCTCTACAGTCATGCACGTCATAATGAACCGCATATGCAATGGAGGCATACCGTACAGCTTGGGTGTGTAGTAGGCTATGCCATCTAGGTTTGTGTAAGTGCATTTGGTGATGTTCATACAATAATGAAATCACCTAATAGCGCATTTCTCAGAATGTATCCCCGTGGTTAAGTGGTGCATGATGCTATCTGGATTATATTTAAGATAATTGGACAAGTACAAATTTGAGTTTGGCAACAGAGAGCTTTTGAGCTAATGGGTCCCAGTTGCTATGAAGAAGTAAACAGCATATGACAATATATAAGGGCCCATCTTTAACCCATCTATATAACAAATATGTTACAAAGCATGCCCAGTTAACAGTAAAGAAAAGAAATATAAATCAATTAAAAGGAATTCAGCATCTTGGAAAAATAATTGTTTCCTCCATGTGTTTTTAAATGAAGTCACATTATCTTCAAAGGAAGAAAATTATGTTATTTAGTCATCTTTTGGAAATGTAATATAAAAAGTACTTGATGTTTAAGATAGTGTGAGTAGTCTATTTTTATGGCCTATGAGTTTGCTTTATTTGCTTGATTGTATTGAAGCAATGTATGTTTTATCATCATTTTAAGATTACTGAAAAAGTTTTAAAAGACAAGTCTAGGGATTCTGGAAAAGATTTAATTTATGATTTATGTTAAAACTTTTATTTTAACTGTAGAACTTATACTTGAAGTCTTTAAGGTTTATTCAATAACTGTTTTAGTCTATCATGAAATCAAAACACTTCTGGTTTATAATGTGGGACTTAGTATATATGTAAATTTTTACTAAAAGTTGAACTCAGTGCACTTTAAAATATACGTTTTTATCTAATGAGGTAAATTTCATTAAGTAACATTACTTTTCCCTTTATTTACTCTTGCTTTTCTCTAAACTCAACTCAATTCAATTAATTATAAACTATAAATATCTATTTGTTCCAAGACCTAAATTTTATTATTGTGATAGTGAAAAATAAGTGTACTAATATGTACTATATTTATGAATATTTGAGACATTTATTGTATTTGAGAGTTTAATAAGCTGTCATTGTAATAGGGTCTTTTTAAATAATAATGTCAATCCCATCTGGGCTACCCATCAAAATGCAGTAGAAACCATTAGGTTACATTCTGCAACTGATAATATTATAGTTTCAAATATACAGAAAAAAGAAGCCCTATTGTCTTAACATAATCACAGATATACATTGCAAACAAATAAGAGGAACACTTTCAAATATAAATGTAAGGGAATCCCATATGTTGATACACAGGAAAGAATGATCCTATCTAATAAAATGCCTAGGATCCTTCTCTGGTCATATGTAGCACATCCTGCCATTTCTAATAAGTATTTAGAGCGCTGAATCATGGAGACAGCTGAAATTAGAGACTTCTGAAAGCTAAAGCAAAAGCAGTTAACCCCAATCAAGTCTCAATAACTAATATAAGTAGTTGGCAGCTGAGCCTGGATGTCATCATGTATTAGATAGGATGAGGCCGCAGTGAATTATCTTGTAGCTGATGAGATTCTTTCCCCTACGGTAGGGAACATATTTTATACCTTATTTTACCACCAGGTGTGTGGCTTTCACTACAGCAATCAGGCCACAGTGGGGATTCATGTAATTAGTATGAATCTGGAGTAGTTAGAGATTTGAACTCTAGCCATTCCAAAGTGAAATTCCAAAGCTAATCAAGCTCCATAGCTTGTCAGCAGCTCTCATGATCAAGTTTAAACTCCTCTCTTAGCCTAATGGTGCTATCTTTGGTCTGGCTCCTCTCTCTCTCTCCAGGATTAGCCATGTGCCTATCCCCAGCCTCACAGCTTTGCTCATCTCTTGGCAGCCTTCAGTTTTAAACTTAAGACTTCAGGAGGTCATGCTTTCTGTTGCTAGGCTTTTTATTTTGAAAACCTCTTCAAATTGATTGTGCAACTACCTTGGATGCTAGATTATCTGTGGAAAATTTAGTTGACAGTGAAGAACTGGATGTGAAGGTTGAATGACTTTTTCAAATCATTGAAAATGGCTGGCTCTGTTTTTCTCGTTTCAGTATGTACCACCTTCCTACATTTTTCACTTCCACTTTTATATTTTGCACAATGCAAATATGAGAGCTAATTGGGTTAGCCATATAATTTACATGTTCTATTATGGTTTCTTTTTAATGATGTTTATTGTTGTTGGTAGTTTGTTTCATTTTTTTTTCAAAAGTCTCATCAGTACTGAGAAAAAGGCATAGCAGTTGTAAAAATTAAACATTTAACCAATTATGAAAGCAGTCTGATCATAAAAGCCCTTAGACTGGCACTTGGTCTGCATTTGGTGTGATTAGAAAGAAATATGTTTAATTTTAAAGCAAACACATGAATAACTTTTTCAAGGTCTCTAATATCTGGATAAGACGCCCGGTGGTGGATTAAACATTTTTACTTTAGAGAACAAAAGGGTGAGGTTCTGGCTTTGAATGGACAAGGAACTCAGGATGATTAAGACAGAGCTGACTTGTAGTTTCTTTCAGAGGCATACCACTCCCTCACCCCTTTGACCTCCCCTGTTCCTCCCAACTGTGTCACTCTCATGCCCCCTCATCCTCCACACCACGGCCCAGGCAGCAGCAGAATCAAGACCAGCAGGGCAGAGGCAGTCATACAGACTCACTTCTCTAAGAAGCTGGTTCACCCTGACCTAAGGTAAGCGCTCAGGATTCATGCGGCATAAAAGTAAATATATTTTTTGAATATCCAAAATTTTTAAAATGCAGTGATAGAAAATATGGGACAATAAAGAATGATTTTCAACATAGGGTATTTTCTCCTTTCTCTTTTGATACATTAAAACACATTGAACGCCATATATATTCTTTCTGGAACACACATACAATGGGGATAAAATACATTGACTACATTTGTAATGGGATAAAAACACACACTTTTTGCCCTGCTTTGCTATAATATTGAAGGGTAAGTGCACAGTGAAGCTATAAAAAATTATGTGTTCCTAATTAAAACAATTTGTATTTTAAACATATCAATGTTAAATATAAGAGCATTATGGAAACAGCTGAACTCCAATTATTTCCACTCTTTCTTTCAGGATAATTTAGGATAAAGTTAACAAAGCACCTACTCTGCACAGACAGTTGTCTTGAGCCCCGTGCGGACCAGGAAAAGCCAGCAATATGGCTCTTATTCTCGAGGTGTTTTCCTGGAAGATGACAGGCAGAAATTTAAATGACAGGAAATATTTAAGTGAGTTCAAGAAAATGTGATATTGCTTGGCATCGCAATGACTCGCTGACAAATAAGTTCCACAGAGAGCAATTCAATAAGTGTTTAGAAAGTCAGAGGTGCAGGAGAATTTACAGTGAATGAAGGAACAGGGGAGGCAGGTGTTGGCCAGTCTTGTAGGTCAGGAGATGTCTATAGAAGAATAGGAAGGGTAATAGGATAGTAAATGCTACTGATTTAATACCTTATCTCTGGCAGCGGAATGTTTTTGTTTCGCTTTAAACAGAAAATACATTTCAAACGACCCCATCTTCCAAGCCTGAATTTGTAATTATTCGTTGACGTCATTACAGAAGGGCACCCTATGGGAAAAAAGAAAGTAATATACATGTTTTAAATCCAGAATAACTCAATGCAGCTTAATGCCAGCCCTTTACTAGCCAGAGCACTTGAAAACGCTGATCTCCAGCTTTAACTCTGAAGGTTGAAACCCTGAGCTTGTCAAACCTTTGAAAATGGCTGGCTCTATTTTCCCTGTTTCAGTATGTACCCCCTTACTACATGTTTCACTTTCAGTTTCTGTAACTGCAACATTGATATACTAATGTGACCACCAGAGAGGACTCAAAGCTGTGCTGAGCTCCAGTGAGAATTAGAGATGAGCATCCATTTGAGTTGTAAATTCAAAGTACTTGTAAGGGAAATATCTCTACCCGCTTGTGCACTGAACTGTTGGTATGTGTCATGATATACAAAGACTGAGATATAAATACTGAACTCTTTTCTTTATTCTTACTAACTGTATTCAATCCATTTCCAACAATACATTGATTTTATTGTAAGTTCTACATACATTGCATTTTACATTGGATTTATTTTTTTGTCCAAAAAGAGAAAGAGAAGAATGACAAGTGAGCATTCTGCTATTGATACGTCCAGCCACAGGGTGTCATTCTAGCAGTACAGGTTAGCCTGTCTACATTCAATACTCTGGCAGCAGATAGCCAGCACCATATCATCCTCAGTATGTCGCATAAATATTGAAAACTCCCTACTCTTACTTAAATTTTATAATTACTGTAGTCAGTAAAGTACATTAGATGATTTCCTAGATCTACGTAGAAATTGAAAACTATTTTGTGTTTAGGATAAAATAAAGGCCACAACCTAAAATTTCTTCAGTTGACTCAACCTTAGTGAATTGCATTCGTTATTGCTTACCTTGGGGACATAGTGAAAGACATACGCAACAGGCACTGCTCTCTGATATCCAGAGAGTTGGAAGCAAAAGCAAGGAAGTTGAATTAGAACTATATTTATAAAAGCATTTGCCCCCTTAAAATGTGTTTCCATTTATTTCATCAAACTGTAGACTTTGTCACACCAGTATTCACGTAAAACCCACGTATGGTTGATGTAGCTAATTTATATTGAATTTGCAAAACCTTCCAGCTCAGAGTTAACACAGACTCAAACTACAGTCTTCACCAAATCAGTTTCAACTTGGCACCAAGGAGCCCACATTGTTTTCTCTCCTACTTCGTACACACAACTCATTCATCTGAAAGAGGGTAACTGTAGCCATTTTGGGGAAATAGGATAAAATGTCTGAGAGACTCCATGATGATTAAAACAGTGACAGGATAGGGTTTATAGGGGGGTATTATTTGAATCTTCCTTCTCTAGTCACTGGTAATTTGGGGAGGCTTAAGCCTCTATCAAAAATTGGAGATGGGAACACCCTCATACCTACTTATATTGTTTACCCAGCCATTTACGCGGGTAGGAAACAGATAAATGTTTACTCAGTCAGTAAGCTTTTTTGAGATACTCTGCCACAACGGAGAGAAAACCAGACATGATTCTTGCACTCATTCTGCTAGTCCTTTAGTGGGTAAGAGACACATGAATCAAATAACCACACAAGACATAACTTTCCAATGTGGTTGGTGCTAAGAAGAGAAGTACACCACAGTGCTGCAGATGCTCATGCAATTGGGGGTTTGCCTAGTTGCAGAGACAAGAAAAGCGTATCCTGAATAAGCCAGGGCAGAGCAAGGTTGTGATCAATGAGTATTAGATACCAGTCAAAAAGAGGTCAGATCTGAAGCCCTGTTGGGAAGACACCATGGTAAGCTCCAGGAATTGAAGAAGTTTGGGTGGCTACATGCTACCAGTGTGAAAATTGGTGGTGCAAGAAGGTTGGGGTGGTAGTCAGTAAATTGTGTCAAGGATTTTGTCTTTCATCCTAACAGCAAGAGGGAGCCAGGGAACGATTCTTAGCACAACAAGAATGGAGGAAGGGAAAGCGGTAAATATTCCAGAATCAGATTTGCACTTTGAGAAAGATTATTTTGACTTTAGGAGGCAAAAGTGGTTCTAGGGAAACTAGTTTGGAGCTGTATGATGGGAGCTAAGATTATGGAAGTAAAGTTAAATATATTTTTTTAAAAAAGATGGATTTGAGACCATTTGGGGATAGGTCTTTGATTTAATTTCCTAATGGCCAGTGAGATTCCTTCCAATACAAGAAACTGTTTCAAGAATCAAAACTCTTCAATTACCACCTCAAGGAGAATGAAAGGAGATTTGCTAATATTATGACCCATATGACTCATGAATATGTTTAGATATATCACCACATACTTATTTAAAAATTATTGTAATAATTTAGACTTTCACCTAAAATGTATGGGAGACCTAATTTCTCCACATGCTGAATAACTTTGAGCACTATCAATCTCTTTTATCTTTGCTTATAAAACTTGGTGGGAAAAACAAACCTTATTATCTTAATACTAGAGGCCTGGTGCACAAAATTCATGCACAGGGGGATGGGGTCGGGTGGGAGGGGTGTCCCTCAGCCTGGCCTGCACCCTCTCACAATCGAGGACCCCTCAGGTAGGGTCCCTAAGCCTGGCTGGCAATCAGGGCCTATTGGGACTTTCCTTCCCTAGGCTGCTGGCAGCTAGCCCCACCCATATCACTGCCACTGCTTGCTATCTGTGTGGCACTGCCCCCCCTTTCCCTGCCACCAGTCACCTCCCTCTATGGGCGACAGGTGTGGGGTGCAATCGCTTGGCTGGCCTGGGCCTCCCTCTGAGGGGTGATCACTGGACTCCCCCTCACACCCGCCACAGTGTCACTGACCGGTGGCCTAGACCTTCTTCTGTGGGGCAATCGTGGGGCAATGGCAGGGCCCCCTGACCAATTGCATCGCACCAACCTTGGCTGGCCTGGCACCAGTGTGTGTGATAGCATGATCACCTGGAAGGTCGTCCAGACAGCTGTTCTACTGTTTGGTCATTCGGTCAATCTGCAAATTATGCTTTTATTATTATAGATTTCTTTAATTATCAAGACAATTGAACATAATTTCATAGTTTTACTAGCTATTTCTATGAATTGCCTATTTGTGTCATTTGTTCATTGCTCCTGTAGTGTTTTTCTCTTTCTGAAGGATTTGTAAGTGCTCTAGCCTGTATGTATGCTGCAATTCACCTTCCTGTTTGTCAAATAAGAACAAATTAAGTACATTTTCT
>NW_006284244.1:2601762-2602401 GCF_000327345.1 Myotis davidii
AGTTTAAAGAATAAGTTGTTCAATCGACACAATGTTTATTTCATTGAAATATAATTTAAGATGGACCTCTCCTGTCTCTTATATGTTTATTTTGAAAATACATGGTAAGGATATAATATTTTAAAACAAGGACCCTCTCACAATCGAGGACCCCTCAGGTAGGGTCCCTAGGCCTGGCTGGCAATCAGGGCCTATTGGGACTTTCCTTCCCTAGGCTGCTGGCAGCTAGCCCCACCCATATCACTGCCACTGCTTGCTATCTGTGTGGCACTGCCCCCCCTTTCCCTGCCACCAGTCACCTCCCTCTATGGGCGACAGGTGTGGGGTGCAATCGCTTGGCTGGCCTGGGCCTCCCTCTGAGGGGTGATCACTGGACTCCCCCTCACACCCGCCACAGTGTCACTGACCGGTGGCCTAGACCTTCTTCTGTGGGGCAATCGTGGGGCAATGGCAGGGCCCCCTGACCAATTGCATCGCACCAACCTTGGCTGGCCTGGCACCAGTGTGTGTGATAGCATGATCACCTGGAAGGTCGTCCAGACAGCTGTTCTACTGTTTGGTCATTCGGTCAATCTGCAAATTATGCTTTTATTATTATAGATTTCTCTCACTTTCAAAACAATTGAATATAATTTCATA
>NW_006284244.1:2602552-2609831 GCF_000327345.1 Myotis davidii
CTTTTTTTATTCTACCTGTCATTACAAGCTGCCCTATTCACTCTATACTTGTCCATGCAAATTCCTAAGAGCAGGAATAATATTATCCTGGACTATCTCAATTTAGACAGAGAACCATTATAAGGTTAGCTTAATAATTGCAGACATTGGAATAGATTGATTGACTTTGGGTGAGTTGCTGTGACAGTTCTCAAACTGAGGGGAGTAGAGAGGGATCATTTCATCAATGGAATGAAGAGTTTCTCTCAGAAAAGACTAAAAAATGTGACAGGCATCATAATTATTAAGTTTAAAAATAATCACCCTCCCATTTAGTGTTTTTTTGATAAGTCTATACTAATAGTTTTTAAATATTAATCACACTTATGTTGACCTTTTGAGTTTTAAAATACAGTCATATTATTTGTAAAAGACCTTATATTTTTACATATCTAGGTATTTCAGAAAAATCAAACATAGCTGTGGTAGGCTGAACAATGCATGCCTTCGTTTTCTACCACCTAACCCTTAGAAACTCATTGTAAATGAGCTACCATTGGTGGCAAAAGGGACATTCCAGATGTGATTAAGTAAAAGATTTTTAGATGGGAAGATGATCCTGGATTTTCCAGGTGGGCCTAGTATGCTTACATATAAGAGGGTGGCAGTAGAATTAGAACCAGAGAAGGTAACATCATAATGGAAGTATAGTCAGAGAGATTAGAAGGTGCTATGCTGCTGCCTTTCAAGAGGAAGAATGGGGTTATGAGCCAAAGAATGCAGGCAGCCTAGAAGCTGGAACAGTCAAGGAAATCCTTCTTCCCTAGGAACCTCCAGAAGGAATGCAGCTCTTCTAATATCTTGATTTTAGCCCATAAAACCCATTTTAGGTTTCTGATCCCCCAAACTGTAAGATTAGAAATGTGTGTTAGCTTGAGGCACTGGAATTGTGGTCACTTTCCCAGTAGTGCTAGAAACATAATACAATGGCCATGTTCAGATTATTTTTCTGCAGGTTTTCTTGAATATCAATTCATTTCATTCAATATAAGCAAAAACAAGATTGGCTAAATTATTCATATTATTCATTTTATAACATATTATTTTAAGTATATTTTTGCCTATTTAAAGGTAACCAATATATGAAAATCGAATGCTACAAAATGCTTTTGCTCTCCCATTGATATCAACTAGAATTTGTCAAAATTTCTTTAAAAGAAGCACCTTTTTTTGAATTTTCACTATTAATCATTATCCAGAGGGAAATGTTTTCGACCTATTATGAAATTTGGATTGTATTTCCAGAATATGTAGTATAAATGAACACACACACACACACACACACACACACACACACACCACACCACACCACACACCACACCACACAAACCTGACATTACTCTTCTAAAGACTGATGCATATAGAGTAAACTTTAATTAGTTCGAATATATATGAGACTTTTTGAAAATCTAGAAGTGAAAAGTTAAAATAGTTCATTTTAAAAAGAATGTGTTTAGTTTCTCACATACAAAGACACTTGAATATTCTATTTCAGGAAATTGTTGGATCTTGTTTTTTTGTTTTCCATTCACTTATAGTAACATGCTTTAAAAACAGTTTCAGAGAAAAAAATTATATGTGACTTAACTATACTGTTGTGCTCCTAATAAAACATAAAAATGGCAGGTAACAAAGAGCCATAATTATAGGGAGTTTCAAAAGATATAATTGAAAAAAATCCAGTGAATTATTTTTTTAAATGGCCCAGCTGCTGTTGAGTTTGCCTTTAATGTTAGGTGGGATATATTTTCAAACAAAACTCATTTGGTTATCAAGTGTATTTGATCCAACGATTACATGTTTATAACATTATATACTCTAGAACTCTGTAATATTTTTTTAAAAATATTTTCTTTTTCTTTTTTAAAATATGTTTTATTATTTTTTTTACAGAGAGGAAGGGAGAGGGATAGAGAGTTAGAAACATCGATGAGAGAGAAACATCGATCAGCTGCCTCCTGCACACTCCCCACTGGGTATGTACCCGCAACCAAGGTACATGGCCTTGACCAGAATCGAACCTGGGACCCTTGAGTCCACAGGCCGACGCTCTATCCACTGAGCCAAACCGGTTAGGGCTAAAAAAATTATTTTCTTAATAGGAATCTTTAGATTGAAGTCTATTTTACTATATTTTAAAAACTGCATATGTGGTGTGTATGTTTTTTTTTTCTTCCCCACTCAAGAAAAAACTGAGAAATTCCTAAGATAATTACTTGATTAGTTAGTAAACTTTTTTCTAATAATGCTGATTGATCTCCCTATGTAGCAAACACTATAACAAACATTAATTCTTGCAGTGACCTTATGGAACACATATTCATTATATACATTAGGAAAATGGTTATGCATATATGCACACACAAGTTCTTTGGTTGATCTCATTCCCACCCCTCCCCCCACCATCTCCTGCTTTCCTTCTGAGATTTGACAACAGTCTGTTTGATAATTCTGTGTCTCTGGATCTGTTTTTGTTCATTAGTTTATGTTCTTTATATTCCACAAATTAGTGAGGTCATGCAATACTTATCTTTCTCTGACTGGCTTATTTCACGGGGTGCATATATCCTTTCTGATAGGTGTTTCTAGTTTCTTGGGATATAGTCCTAGAAGTGGGATTCCTGGGTCAAATGGGAGCTCCATTTTTAATTTTTTGAGGAAACTCCATACTGTTTTCCACAGAGGCTGCACCAGTCTGCATTCCCATCAGCAGTGTATGAGGGTTCCCTTTTCTCCACACCCTTGCCAGTATTTGTTTGTTGAGTTGTTGATGATAGCCATTCTGACAGGTGTGAGATGATACCTCATTGCCGTTTTGCTTTGCATCTCTCAGATGATTAAACATAAGACTGAAAAACCATAAAAATCTTAGAAGAATACATAAGCAGCAAAATATCAGATATAGCTTGTAGCAATATGTTCACTGACACATCCAGGGCAATGGAAACAAAGGAGAAAATAAAAAAAAATGGGACTACATTGAAATAAAAAGCATCTGCACAGTAAAAGAAACCATCAACAAAACAAGAAAGCCCACTGCATGGGAGAACATACTTGCCAATGTGCCAACTGATAAGGGTTTAATCTCCAACATTTATAGGGAACTCAAAGAACAAACAACCCAGTCAAAAGATGGGCAAAGGCCTTAAGTAGACACTTCAAAAGTGGACATACAGAAGGCCAAGAGACATATGAAAACATGCTCAAAGTCACTAATCATCTGAGAGATAAAAGGTGTTTTTTAAAGAATTTACTATCCTTAGAGGTTATCGTTTTTAAAAAATATCAAGGGGAGTAAAATCACTTTGAGCAGGTTCTTGAATAATAAAGTCTTGAATAATTTCTGAAATATACTAAAATATACTTAAGCTTGAAAAGTGATTTCAGACAGGATAATCAGGGCTTCAGGAACATGTCTCATAAAGTTGCTTTTGTCTAAGAAATGTAAGCTTGATAGACTGTGTCTGACCCAGTATAATTCTTCATTCCTATATAATTAGCATTGAGAATGCTGATCTCATTTCTCTTTGTGTTACAACTTTGCGTTTTTTTTATTCTTTAGATGTAAGCTTAATAGAAATCTGTGAACTGTACAATGTGTCATTCACATCCACCAGTCTGTCTTACTCCCACATACATACACATAAGAGCCAAACAGTTTCAAAAAGAATTCAGGAATTGAAAGTTTTAACTCTAGCACTTCCACAGATTTAGGCTATCAGTCACTATTTTCTTTGTTGTTTTGATCCTTTCTCTTTGTCTAGTAATTGAAAGAGTTCATTTAAAATGCAAATTAAAACAAAGATGGTGTGTAGTATTGACTGTTTTTCATTATTGCTTTTCTGCAGTCATTTTATTCACCATTAGGTGAGGAAACTTGCATTTTAACTCAGAAAGGAAAATCTGCATCAAAACAGAATTACTAGGTAGAGAAAAAGCCTATTGTAGTCTTTATTGAAGTACATATGTATAAAATTAATAAAAAATATTAAAACCCATTAGTTTCCCCTTCTTGGCTTAAGTTCTTTTAATGTATATAAACTGTATTTTGTCAATTTGTCAAAAATATCTTAATGTTGGTATAATAAAATATGTAATGTGAATGCCTTTAATATTGTATTTGATCTTAAAACATTAATGTCTATTCATTCAAAATCTTTTGTTGGCATGCCAAAGTAGCTGATTGAATAACCAGCTACTTCCAGGTTTTTTTAAACTGCAATAAGACCTTAAGATTTTTTAAACAATATAAGTATATAAATTTTATATATATTTCCCCAATCTTCTCTGGTTGTCTTGTCCTTATCAAATTAATGAGCCATGAGTTGTTGTTTGTTGTTTTGTTTTTCTTTTGGGTTTTGTTTCTTTTTTAAGCAATTAGACTGTATATAGTCAAGCAAAATTCTTTAGATACCAAACTCTTACTACTGTATGCCTTTATTATGTAACAAAATATAATTCAATATTATCCTTATTAGGATATATTTTTTAGCCCTGACTGGGTAGTTCAGTTGGTTAGAGCATCGTCCAGACACAACAAGGTTACGGGTTCAATGCTCCGTCAAGGCACATATAAAAATCAACCAATAAATTTATAAATAACTGGAACAACAAATTTATGTTTCTCTCTCCCATTCTATCTCTCCCCCCCCCTCTGTCTCTTTCTCTCTCAATAAATATAAATTTTAAAAATTTTGAAACTGTATTTCATTTTTATGATTTTCAAGTCATAAGTATGTAAGTAACTGGGTCTACTCCCTTACTGTTCCTTTATCTGAAATGTTTCTCCTGGTCTCAGCTGAGAAGTACTAGCTTCAGACAAAGCCTTCTTGCCTACTCTGTCTAAAATAGCTCCCACACAACCATCTATCCCTTTTCCTGATTTATTGTTCCTCATTGCACTTAACACCACTTGACATGTTCTATTTTTATTTGTAATTTTCTATGTTTATCCTCCCACGCTAGAATCAAAGCTCTATGAGTACTGGTTTTATGGCTTTCTTTGGTCCACTACTATATCCTGATGTCTATAAAAAATCCCTGATTCACAGTAGGTGACAGAAATAACTGTCAAATGTACACATAAAATAATCTTGAGCTCCCATTTATCTTAATAACAGAACAAGTAATCTAGTTTCTTCCAAGTAAATGCAGAAAAAAAAATAAGCATTTTAACAATAATTTCTGATTTAAACTTAGTCAACTTCATGGATTCCTCCCCCTTATCACTTGTCCCTAGGACAATTGAGTCATACTCTCAATTCTGGTTATGCATAAGAGATGGTTTTACATGCTAATGCAGCATGGAGTCAGGCACCTCATCCTTAGCAATTCTGGGCCAGCACCCACTGAGAAGGTAAAATTCCATCTGACACTTAATCTTGGTCCTCTTGTCCTTTGAAGCTTTTGCTGATGTCTGAGACCTGCCATGGTCTTTGATTGGCCAGTATTAACTGTCAAGCACTTTGGGCCTGCAGATCACTTCCATGATTAGGAGTAGGGAGTAGAGTAGTGAGCACAGAGAACAAAAGGAAACTCAAAGACATAGACAAAACATTTTTCCCTTTATAATGTGATGTTCCTGTATAATATATAAGAGGCTGTTCATGCCAGAATTCCAAGAAGGAAACAGGGCACAAGCCATCTTAGTCTTCGGATCTGCAGGTCACTATTACATTGCAATTTGGAATGTGGGTTAAGATCCCTCCTCAGAAATCCTAATACCCATGATCCAATCATATCTTTCTCCATCATCCCTTTACCTTGTACCATGTAGACAACTATTTCTCGTGTTTTCTTTAATCAATGGAAATTTTTAGAACTGAGGCCCTCAAGTTCCTAGTGTTTAGACTGTAATAACTTTTTTTTTCTTTCAACATATCTATCTTTTCCTTTTAAACCTTGGCAAGGCTATTTTCTATGGATGTATTTTGAAAGCTACTCAGAAACTCTTGTTTCATCTACCCAATAGCTAGGTCAATGAATGTCACTTTTAATGGATTAGCAAGTCTCTGAGACAATGGCCTTGGAGAAGGGTAGGGAATCTTCACAGGTTTCAGAATTTCATCCAAGTACATGAACTACACTCAACTGACACACACAACACATACATATATACACACAATACATACATATGTACATAGAGTTCTTGTTTTTTACGATTAAAAAGGAAGGGGGGAAAGGGAAGGAAAGAAAAATTCCATGTTTAGAATTCACTTTGCATAACAATGTTTTAACATGAGAATAAATCTAAGATGATAATATATTATGTTTTTATTTATAATATTGTAAAGTAAACACTATCATCAGGACAACTAAGAAAAAGTCTCCTGAAATGAGGTCTCTGAATTGGTAGGACGAAAGAAATATTTATTTTGAAACATAAAACAGTACCACCAAAAATAGACATGTCAAGGAAGAGATGGAGAAATATGGTTATATATTCAGAGGTCATTGAAGAATAGCAATTAGTTTACTTCAATAAATCCTTAGCTATTAGATATCTCTTAGGACATCAGTAATATAAGGAAGAAAAACAATTCTAATACACTTGCCTCTCAAAACGGACATTTCTAATTTCAATTGAAAAGCAAACCACAAATACTTTTTTGTATCCCACATATAAAGCCATATTAATATTATTTTTTTCTTTTTCTTAAGTTTCTATAAAGGTCTCTTTTGTTTGCCTGCTTAGTAGAACTATGATAATAGTACATATGCAGTAATAAATATTGGACGTTTTGTTTACTTAATATTATAACACTAGTGGCTCAGTGCATGAAATTCGTGCATGGGAGAGGATGTGTTCCTCAGCCTGGCCTGCACCCTCTCCAATTTGGGACCCCTCAAAAAATGTCCTGCCAGTTTCCAGGGATCGGGCCCAAACCAGCAGTTGGACATCCCTCTCATAATCCAGGACTGCTGGCTCTTAACCGCTCACCTGCCTGCCTGCCTGCCTGCCTGCCTGATTGCCTCTAACCACTCTGCCTGCTGGCCTGCTCGCCCCCAACTGCTCCCCCTGCGGCTGGCCTGCTTGCCCCCAAATGCCCACCTGCCAGCCTGATCACCCCAAACTGCCCCCCCTGCTGGCCTGCTCGCTGCTACCTTCCCTCCCCACTGGCCTGCTCATCCCCAATTGTCCCACGGCTGGCCTGCTCACTCCAAACTGCCCCCCCCTCACTCTACTCATCACCTCCAACTGACCCCACTGATGGCCTGCTTGTGCCCAACTGGCCCCCCT
>NW_006284244.1:2610589-2619172 GCF_000327345.1 Myotis davidii
AAGAACTAGAGAGAGAGAGAGAGAGAGAAAGAGAGGAGTATATATGTTTGTAAATAAGAAAACATATATTTCATGCTCTTAGAAAGTCTTATTTTCTTTCATTAAAACTTGTGCAGTATAGTGAACTCCATAGATTCTCTTAATTTGAAGAAAGTTAGAGGGAAAGGTACTAATTCAGAGTTCCTTGGGAAAATGTGTCACTTATATATTTTTTATGTTTATTTTTTTAAATCAAAAACTGAAATATTTTCTATTCAGAAAATATATTTGGATCTAAATATCTTCTATAATTTTAACCCTAAAATATCAATTTAAATATTTTAAAAATGGTTGGGATGTTTGTTTTTTTAAATAAGTTAGGTTACTGGAGTTCTACATGTTACTGGATCACCTGGGGTAATTTTCTGATTGGAAAATTAAGAATTATAGTCAGAGGGAAGGACATTAGAATTTTAAAAGAACATATTCAATTTACTTTAGAAGCCGAACCTCTCTTATCATGTGACTTGTTTGTATGTTTGTTTAACTATATTATCATATAAACATTGCTGCTATTGGGACATACAGTGACAGTTGATTCAGGTCATTTGATTGTCCACTGTCTGTTTTAATTCGTTTTGACTCTGTCATATGCTCAATCTTCAGTGGAAGTCATGAGAACCTATTATTTTTGCCTGCTCCCTCCTCTACGTTGGAAATATTCTTTTTTACCCAGAGGGACCTTAACTTTGATGTAAGGGATTGTTTCCGTTGCCAACTTTTTCTTCCTTGCCAAGTAAGAGAGTTGTGAACTCTTTAGTGGTACCTTTCCCAGGATATTTGCAAATGTGGTTGGGAAAAGTCATTTCATCCCCTACCTTTGCATGTCAAGTGCTGGGGTGCCCGGGTGCCGCCTGGCCTGAGCCCCAGCTCTCTCTTCCTCGAATTGCCATGGGGATCACAGGGCCACAGGCCAGCCGGCAACCCCGGCCCCCAGGGGTCCGGGGTTGCTGCCTGGCCTGCACTGGGGTCCCTCTCCTTCCGATCACCATGGTGATCCCAGGCCGCAGGCAGCTGGCACCCCTTGCCGGGGGGTCACCAGGCCTGCTGCTCTGCTTTCCAATGGTGATTACCGGCTGGGGGTGGGCAAAGGCGGCCTTTGCCCGCCCCCCCAGCTCTTGCCTGCCGCCTGGGTTTCCCATCACCATTCTTCCGTCTTTCCCATTTTGCCTCCCATCATTGTGCGTATGCAAATTAACTGCCATCTTTGTTGGCAATTAATTTGCATATCATCCTGATTAGCCGATGGGAAGCTTAGTGGAGGTACGGTTAATTACCCTTTTTGTCTTTTATTAGATAGGCTAAGCTTACATATTAATATCAGCTCTTCATTACCATGTATTTACCGCATAATATTTAAGATTGAAAATCATGGCAAGACTAAGTCACAGGGATTTTTGATATAGGTATTTTGGTGATATTTGCATGAGATTTCTTTCTCAAACTTTTTATGCCTTTTTTTTAGAAATCTCAGAAAAAAAGTCTTACTAGAATACACAACTTAGAGTCTGAACTTTAAAAGGTTCTAAAGCATTAAGATCTGACACCAAAACTATTTAAATTGCATTTAGGATAGTAGAAGACCTCAATAATTGGATAGATATGCATGCTTTTAAATTCCTCAGGTAGTTCTTTATGTCTGTATCCATTCAGCTTCCCAAAAGGACAGACCAACCATTTCTTTTAAATCCTTGCCAACTTCCTTTTTAATAAATTAAACCATAATATACTACTACCATCTGTGAGAAACAAAGCAACTTGAAAAACAACCATTTCCTAGTTAATTATTGCCACGATGCTTCATTCAATTGAGGAAGTGCCTGAGATTTAAGATTTGCCAAACATGTTTCAATCCATCTTCAAAGATTTACATCTAGGCAATAACTGTCTCCACAATCAGCAATGTAATCTTGATGGAAGCCTCAAATCCAATGCATATTCAAAAATCTTATTCTAGAATCAGAACGCCGGAAATCAGGCCTTTGGCAAAGCGAACTCCTGTCCAGGATGGTGTAATATAAGGCTATGTCATACCTTTTCGACTTCCTCTTCTCTATTTAAACAATCAGATAAAGAATTTTAGGTAATTGGGGGTGTGTCTTCTTGACATAGCACATGGGATTTAGAATATTTGTTAGTATTAAAATGATGTTCTTAAAAGATATGCTTATCTTTTCTGAATCAGGTCAATTCTGGCAATGATATTAACTCCTCCTGCCTTCTTGCATTCAGTGAACATTTCTGCTGAGGCCAATGCATGTCTCAGTTTTATTAGGAAAAAAAAAGGTAAAGTGCACATAAATGCAAATGAAACACACATGACACACACACACACTTATATAAATTATTTTTAAATATTATACACAATTATATTCTTCCTTTAGTAAATCTATGTGGTCCTAAAATGAGCATTTACTATGATCCTGGAGTTTATCTCCTACCAAGAATTGAGTTTCAGGTCATTATCCAAAATGTGTTTCCCCTGTTTTCAAATTAATCTAATAGGCAGCCCTACCTACTAGGTGGAGTCTTACAACCCATAACAGGTGACATGTTGGCCCTTCTGGGCGCCCAGCTCCCCTGGCACTGATGTTATCTCCATTGAGAGCTGAGATGTGATTACAGGCAACCACTGAGTGGATTTACACCTCAGGGCGAGCATTTGGCTCCATTGAAAAGCTGCCAGAAGTGCAAGCTGGTGCCCCCCGTGATATCTCTCATTCTGCTTTCCACTCCATCCCTGATCCAACTCTAAAGCACTGACCTTATCTGGCCTCAGATTCTTGGCTTGAGAGGAAAATGGGATTAGTTCTCATGAGAACAGCATGGCCACACTCTTGAACTTCTCTGGACCTCTCAACCTGCTCCTGGCTTATGCAATACTAACTGTAGGTTCTTTTTCAGGCTTGCTTCAGAGTCTACTCCCCTCTCAAGTACGTGCTCTTTAAATATAGCCTCAGCCCCTATATATATGATTTGAGTCACCGTTGCTGAATTTAGGCATCGCCTGTGCATAACCCATAGACACAGACAGCAGTGTGGTGATGGCCAGAAGGAAGGTGGGCCGAGGGTGGGGGGGCCCACAGGGTGGGCCAAGGGGGAGGCGATGGGGACATCTGTAATAGTGTAAACAAAATAAATAAAGATCACTCTCATATCAAAAAACAAATGTCAGCATCCAAGACAGGACCGTAATAAAACATTGCCTGGACTCCTCTCTTCCTTCCCCTATGATTATCCTGCATCTCACTGCCATCCTTCATCTCTCTCAGGATTTCAGCCATGGTCAAGGCGCCTTGCCTCTTTAATTTACACTACAAGTTTGTTTTCAGCTTTGGGTACAGCAATATACTTACAGAGATTCTTAAAGATGCCAAATGATCTTTCTAAATGTGAGAAGGTAAAATTATTACTCATACTCCATTCAAAAGAGCAGGGAATCCCCGAACACTCGTCTGACCTTCCTTCAGAGTCGCAGAGGAAATAAACAAACCTGTATTTTGTCCAATGAGATAATCTAAGATCAATTCAACCATTGAAATTGTCTCCTTAAGGCAATTCCACCTTTGTTTGGGAAGTTCACATAAATCCACACTCTCTCAGGATGTGAGGGGGTGGCCTCCAGGGAGTGAGGTTGCGGCTGTTTGATGGGACCTTATGTTGCAGAGAAGAGGGGTTCCTTGGCTCCATGTTACAGCCTTGGGATCTTGCTGATGTTTGCCAGGCAGTAGCTGTAGAGATACTCCTGGAAGTGATGACCGTTGAGCTGAGGCTTGACTGGCCTTTCCCCAAAGGATTCTGCAGGAATCTGCTGCTAACAATTCTTGTGTAATTTATATCCCTTGTAATTTATTGTCTGCGGCCTCTCCATAGAGACAATGTGGCTTGATCTTGGCCCCTGGCTTATCCCCACCTTTTGGAAATTATAAGTAAAGCTGCTATAGACATCCATATGCAGGTTTTTGTGTGAACCTGAGTTGTCAAATCTTTTGGGTAAATACAAAACGTGATTGAAGAATCCTAAGGTGAGAGTATGTTCAGTGTTGTAAAATGCACCAAACTGTCTTCCAAAGTGGCTGTTTAACTACTTTTAAAATGAGTTACTGCCTGGAAGAATCCTCTCATGTGCTCTCTTACTCTTGCTTCTTCTCCATGTTTTGATCAATGAACAATCATAGAGTACAAGCTATGTGCATGAGTCATGTGATTTTGATGACCTTATGGTTAATAATTTTTCAAAATTAACTTTGAAGTTATCAAAAATATAAACAAAAAATCATAGTTTTTCCTAAATCGTCAAACTATAAAGCTTTTTTATAATTTATAAACCTAACAAATATAATAATTATTTTCAACAGTCTTTAATTAATGATTGATCAACTCCCTTATTATTTCTATTTACTTCTTTTATTATTATTTAATATATTTTTTTATTGATTTCAGAGAGGAAGGGAGTGGGAGAGAGAGATTAGAAACATCAATGATGAGAGAGAATCATTGATCAGCCACCTCCTACAGGCCCCTACTGGGGATCCAGCCTGCAACTTTGACTGGGAATCTAAATTGTGACCTTCTGGTTCATAAATTGACACTCAACCACTGTGCCACACCAGCTGGGCTCTATTTACTTCTTACACTTCACTCTAAAATAGAAAAAACTTTAGAAAATATAAGCTATTTTTATTAATTTAATAAATTAAATATATATGTATATTTAAAGTTACTTTACACATTTTAATAATTTTATAGATAATAAATGCATAATTAACATATTAACAATATCTAAGGTGTATATTCAAATGTCCAATAACAATTTAAATGTAGAGGTAGCAACTCTAAAATTCTAAATTCTTTTGATCAGTTCATTACACTAAATAGCGTATGTGCACAAGTCAGTTCCAAAATTCACACAAAAAGGTTGTTGGTAGTTTAATTTACTTCATCTTTAAAATATATCTATATACTCTAATGCTTCCTGGCATTAAGAGACCCACCAAGGAAACAATTACAGTTATGTCGCTCATCTACTAGAGATGTTTACTTAATACATAACATTTGATTCAGTTGAGAACCCTCACAACAAAAAGAGCCCCTTTCATAATCTCTGAAAACGAGGACCCTCTTGTGACCTTCAGAGGGTTCAAAATACCATTGCCTTATTCTTATTCTTACCTCATGAACATCAATCATTCTTCCTTCTAGCAAAGAATTCTGCAGCCACACAGAAATGGTAGCTAAAGGCTTTACTGCTTGGTTGAATATCGCAAGTCTTTGGCTCCCTTAATACATTTGAGTGTTTTTTTGTCTGGCTCTAAAAACACTCTTAGTGCTATTGCACTGGATCCTTTATACACTTATGTCATTCTGTCATAGCCTTTTTCAAATTTATTGCCTGATTTAGGTAAGCAGAATTCTGTATTCTGTATTCATATGTTCTCTGTCTGGCAGGCCACAAGTTTTATAGACATTACATGTCATCAGGTTGGATCTGCACATCTCTCATGTCTGTGGTCATAACACCAAATTCATGTTGATGACAGCGGCACATAAAAATGAATGAGATCCACACTTGAGCTCATTAAGGATGCCCAGCACCATCATGAAGAGTGGCTCTTCCTTGTTTGTATGCTATTTGGTCTCCTTCCTTGTACTTTGCTTCCTAGGAATCCTAAGAAACTCCTCTTTCTTATTTTGAATTCTCCTAGTCCAAATTTCACACTTTTCTATTCATTATTGATGTAGTGAGTCTATTATTTTCATCTCTCTTTACTACAGATGTTCTCTAATATTTCTGAAAATAAGAAAAAGTTTAAGAGAAAATAAATTTTTTTAGTTGTCTATTATTAGAATTGGTTATGGTTTGATAACATTTGAAATCAGATTTAATAGCTTACTCAACATACTTCAATAACCAAATTTCAGTTTTTACTTTTCTTTATTTAAAACAGCATAATCTTTGAAAGTCAATTTTGTAATATTATTCTCCAAAAATATACTGGTGTATGCAAAATTTTCCTAAGAAGTGTATTGCAATATTCTTTTGAAAAATATCTTTATTGACTAGCCAGTTTGGCTCAGTGGATAGAGCATCAGCCTACGGACTGAAGGGTCCCAGGTTCGATTCTGGTCAAGGGCATGTACCTTTGTTGCGGGTGCATCCCTAGTAGCAGGTGTGCAAGAGGCAGCTGATCCGTGTTTCTCATCAATGTTTCTAACTCTCTATCCCTGTCCCTTCCTCTCTGTAAAAAATCAATAAAATATATTTTTAAAAAGAAAAATATCTTTATTGTTGAAAGCATTACAAATGTCCCCTTTTTTTCCCCATTGATCCCTTCCACTTTTTCCCACCCTCTACCCCAGGCCTTCACCACACTATTGTCTGTGTCCATGGGTTATGCATATGTGCATGATCCAGAGACATAGCGGCACGGTGGGGAGAGATTAAGCAACATTCTTTCAATATGAAAAAAAGAGCACAGATCTAAAACCAGACTGACTGGTTTTGAACTAGAGTTTATTCATTTTCTTACTCTGTGTCCTTGGGCAAGTCTTAGACTTAAGTCTTAAGGATTCTGAGCTTCAGTTTCCTCATCAAAATAGTTTCCTCAACTATTTCCATTATTTAATAGAAATAATTAAAGAACCATCAACCTTATAGAGTTATCTTAGGGATTAATTGAGTTAATGTCTGGACAGAAAATAGTAAGCACTCAACAAATGTTACTAGAAACTTTTTAAAATTTATCTCCACAAATCTGGTAAAAAACAAAACAAAACAGTTTTAGCATTTGGGAAGATGTTAATGACAAAGTATACTTTATTAATATTTTTGCTTCTAATAAATGCATGGGTTTTTATGTTCGGATAGATACACTAGAATGTTGGAGCACGGCAGGTATCCTGGAAAGGCTATAGAGACTGCATCTTGGGAGAGTGTCAGAAAAAGTGGTACAAAATGATCAGTGGCCAGATAAAGAAGATTTAATGTGCTATCCTAAGCAATTTAGTATTTTAAACTCTAAGAAGAGAAATCCACTGAAAAACTTTAAGGAAAAAAAATAATATAATTAAACTTACTTTTTGGAAATATTAGGCTATTGACAATTAAGGTCCTACAAAATGAAATAATATTTATTATAGCAACAAGACCAGCAGAAATCATTTACAGTGATATCCTAAGTGTTAAAATTAAAGAGTATTAAATTAAATCATGCTAAGAAAAATCTCTCCTCAGTAACAATTAAAAAAAAAACATTTTTAATGCTTTCAGAGAGGAAGGGAGAGGGAGAGAGAGTTAGAAGCATCAATGATAAGAGAGATTCATTGATCGGCTGCCTCCTACACACACACACCCCACCACAAGGGATCGAGCCCACAATCCCAGAATTGAACTGTGCCCTCCTAGTTCATAGGTCAACGCTCAACCACTGTGCTACGATGGCTGGGCTCTCCTCAGTAACAATTAACTATAGTCACCAACATGTCCTCCCAGTCAATAAAATGTCCAAATTCCCTTTGAAAATCTGCAGAATTAGGGCAGCAAAACTCAAAAGTGAGTCTCAACGCTAATTGATAGAGATCGAACTCAAGGTTCTCTCTAAAATATTAAATTGAAATTGTTATGAGACTAGGAAAGATATGCTTATTCACATTGAATTTTTAAAATAGATGGAATTGGTTTCCAGAGGCACTCCTGCCCGTCACCTATTCCAAGAAGCACTTTATTTCGTTTTCTTTGCACACACAGACATGAAGCAGACATCCAAATATCGAACAAAAGCAATCTTCACTGAATGATTTTTTAAATGACCTGTGAAAACAGTTATTTTTTCCATCCTAGCTCAGGTTATGCAATATTGCAAGACTCAGCCACACATCTGATCTCTCAAGGCTACAAGGATACCTTCTATCCCACACTGAACATTATTCTTGAGGTGAATGTTTGACTTTGAACTGTTGGAAGCAAATTTGTACACGGCTTCCATGGCTCAACTACTGAAGAGACAAACACTCATTCTTCAGCCAAAATGTTTTCTCAACTCATTTTAGGGGAAATCTGACTCAGTGCAGAAGCTGCGAATTATCTAACTTTTACCTGGCAAGAAGCAATCACTTCTCAAATGCCAGGAAATTCCAAGGTCAGGTAAAAATAGACACCAGTAGTCGCAAAATTGTCTCCTTGTTAAATGTGATTGTAGTTTCACTAAATTACTCAGGTCGCAATGCAATAAAACCTGTAAAATTAATAACTTCATTTATTGATCACACATAAAAAGTCCTACATTTTTCAAACCATTCAGTCTAAACCTAAGAAGAAGAAAAAAATGGCACTAACTTATCATTATTTCTTCCTTTTTTTTCAAAGCTCATGGCATATCATTGTATCTCTTCAAATATTTCTCATTTTAGAGAAACTGGGGCTTAAAATAGTTAATTTTGTTTTTATAAGTAAATAAAATCAGTAAAATAAAGGCCTTCTAATTGCTATGAAATCAAAATTAAGAAAGTTACTCTCTAATTTGTCACTGTACTTGACTTTTATAG